>NC_136285.1:2101052-2393807 GCF_964198595.1 Lampetra fluviatilis
ATTGCCTGGTTAAAAAAGAGTGACCATTAAAAAAGAAGTGTTCGACCAGAAAAACAATTGGCCCATTATAAAAGACCAGTCTAAAAAAATTCGCCAGTAAAAAAGATATGGCCATAAAAAAACAAGACCGGTTAAAAAAGAATGGCCATTAAAAAGAGTGACCAAAAAAAATTGGCCCATAATAAAGAAAGACCAGTCAAAAAAATTGGCTTAGGAAAAGAATGTGGCCATCAAAAAAAATTACTGGTTGAAAAAAAGTGGCCATCAAAAAAGTGACTGGTTAAAAAAGAGTGGCCATAAAAAAAAGTGACTGGTTAAAAAAGAATGGCCATTACAAAAAGTGACCACAAAAAATTGGCCCATAAAAAAGAAAGACCACCAATCAAAAAAAATCGGCCAGGAAAAGAACGTGGCCATCAAAAAAAATTACCGTTTAAAAAAAAGTGGCCATCCAAAAAAGTGACTGGTTAAAAAAAGAGTGGCCATTAAAGAAAAAATTGACTGGTAAAAAAAAAAGTGGTCATAAAAAAGAGTGAAAAAAATTGGCCGGAAAAAAGATGAATGGCCATCAAAAAAAGTGACTAGTTAAAAAAGAGTGGCCATAAAAAAAAGTGACCGGTTAAAAAAGAATGGCCATTAAAAAAAGAGTGACCACAAAAAATTGGCCCGTAAAAAAATAGAGACCAGTCAAGAAAAAATTGGTCAATAAAAAAATAATTGGCCATCACACAAGGTGTGGAGGTGGCGGCGGCAGAGGCGGTGGCGGAGGCGGCGGTGGAGGCAGAGGCGGCGGAGGCGGAGGCGGTGGCGTCGGAGGCGGCGGCGGAGGCGGTGGAGGCGGCGGCGAAGGCGGCGGTGGAGGCGGTGGAGGCGGAGGCGGCGGAGGCGGTGGAGGAGGAGGTAGGTGGCCCGTAAAAAAAGAGACCAGTAAAAATAAAATTGACTGGTAAAATAAAAAGTCGTAAAAAGAATTTTAAAAATTGGCAGGTAAAAAAGATAAATGGCCATAAAAAAAACGACTGGTTAAAAAAGAGTGGCCATTAAAAAAGAAGTGGCCAACCAAAAAAGAATTGGGCATAAAAAAAGACCAGTCCAAAAAAATGGCCAGTAAAAAAGATGTGGCATGAAAAAAAAGTGACTGGTTATAAAAGAATGGCCATTAAAAAATGTGACCACAAAAAATTGGCCCATAAAAAGAAAGAACGGTCAAAAAAATTTGGCCAGTCAAAGATTGTGGCCAACAAAACAAATAACCGGTAAAAAAAAGTGGCCATTAAAAATATGTGGCCATTAAAAAACAAGTTACTCGTTAAAAAAGAGTGGCCATTAAAGAAAAAATTGACTGGTAAAAAAAGTGGTCATAAAAAAAGAGTGAAAAAAATGGGCCGGTAAAAAAGATGAATGGCCATCAAAAAAAGTGACTGTTAAAAAAGATGTGGCATTAAAAAAAATAAATGGCCGGTAAAAAAATGAATGGCCATAAAAAAAAATTGCCTGGTTAAAAAAGAGTGACCATTAAAAAAGAAGTGGCCGATCAGAAAAAGAATTGGCCCATTAAAAAAGACCAGTCGAAAAAAATTCGCCAGTAAAAAAGATATGGCCACAAAAAAACATGACCGGTTAAAAAAGAATGGCCATTAAAAAAAGAGTGACCACAAAAATTGGCCTATAAAAAAGAAAGACCAGTCAAAAAAATTGGCTTAGGAAAAGAATGTGGCCATCAAAAAAATTTACTGGTTAAAAAAAAGTGGCCATCAAAAAAGTGACTGGTTAAAAAAGAGTGGCCATAAAAAAAAGTGACTGGTTAAAAAAGAATGGCCATTAAAAAAAGTGACCACTAAAAATTGGCCCATAAAAAAGAAAGACCACCAGTCAAAAAAAATTGGCCAGGAAAAGAACGTGGCCATCAAAAAAAATTACCGTTTAAAAAAAAGTGGCCATCCAAAAAAGTGACTGGTTAAAAAAGAGTGGCCATTAAAGAAAAAATTGACTGGTAAAAAAAAAAGTGGTCATAAAAAAGAGTGAAAAAAATTGGCTGGAAAAAAGATGATGAATGGCCATCAAAAAAAGTGACTAGTTAAAAAAGAGTGGCCATAAAAAAAAGTGACCGGTTAAAAAAGAATGGCCATTAAAAAAAGAGTGACCACAAAAAATTGGCCCGTAAAAAAAGAGAGACCAGTCAAGAAAAAATTGGTCAATAAAAAAATAATTGGCCATCACACAAGGTGTGGAGGTGGCGGCGGCAGAGGCGGTGGCGGAGGCGGCGGTGGAGGCAGAGGCAGCAGAGGCGGCGGCGGAGGCGGCGGCGGAGGCGGGTGGCGGCGGAGGCGGCGGCGGAGGCGGTGGAGGCGGCGGCGAAGGCGGCGGTGGAGGCGGTGGAGGCGGAGGCGGCGTAGGCGGTGGAGGAGGAGGTAGGTGGCCCGTAAAAAAAGAGACCAGTAAAAATAAAATTGACTGGTAAAATAAAAAGTCGTAAAAAGAATTTTAAAAATTGGCAGGTAAAAAAGATAAATGGCCATAAAAAAAACGACTGGTTAAAAAAGAGTGGCCATTAAAAAAGAAGTGGCCAACCAAAAAAGAATTGGGCATAAAAAAAGACCAGTCCAAAAAAATGGCCAGTAAAAAAGATGTGGCATGAAAAAAAAGTGACTGGTTAAAAAAGAATGGCCATTCAAAAATGTGACCACAAAAAATTGGCCCATAAAAAGAAAGAACGGTCAAAAAAATTTGGCCAGTCAAAGATTGTGGCCAACAAAACAAATAACCGGTAAAAAAAAGTGGCCATTAAAAATATGTGGCCATTAAAAAACAAGTTACTCGTTAAAAAAGAGTGGCCATTAAAGAAAAAATTGACTGGTAAAAAAAAGTGGTCATAAAAAAAGAGTGAAAAAAATGGGCCGGTAAAAAAGATGAATGGCCATCAAAAAAAGTGACTGTTAAAAAAGATGTGGCATTAAAAAAAAATGGCCGGTAAAAAAGATGAAGGGCCATAAAAAAAAATTGCCTGGTTAAAAAAGAGTGACCATTAAAAAAGAAGTGGCCGATCAGAAAAAGAATTGGCCCATTAAAAAAGACCAGTCAAAAAAAATTCGCCAGTAAAAAAGATATGGCCACAAAAAAACATGACCGGTTAAAAAAGAATGGCCATTAAAAAAAGAGTGACCACAAAAAATTGGCCTATAAAAAAGAAAGACCAGTCAAAAAAATTGGCTTAGGAAAAGAATGTGGCCATCAAAAAAAATTACTGGTTAAAAAAAAGTGGCCATCAAAAAAGTGACTGGTTAAAAAAGAGTGGCCATAAAAAAAAGTGACTGGTTAAAAAAGAATGGCCATTAAAAAAAGTGACCACTAAAAATTGGCCCATAAAAAAGAAAGACCACCAGTCAAAAAAAATTGGCCAGGAAAAGAACGTGGCCATCAAAAAAAATTACCGTTTAAAAAAAAGTGGCCATCCAAAAAAGTGACTGGTTAAAAAAGAGTGGCCATTAAAGAAAAAATTGACTGGTAAAAAAAAAAGTGGTCATAAAAAAGAGTGAAAAAAATTGGCTGGAAAAAAGATGATGAATGGCCATCAAAAAAAGTGACTAGTTAAAAAAGAGTGGCCATAAAAAAAAGTGACCGGTTAAAAAAGAATGGCCATTAAAAAAAGAGTGACCACAAAAAATTGGCCCGTAAAAAATAGAGAGACCAGTCAAGAAAAAATTGGTCAATAAAAAAATAATTGGCCATCACACAAGGTGTGGAGGTGGCGGCGGCAGAGGCGGTGGCGGAGGCGGCGGTGGAGGCAGAGGCGGCAGAGGCGGCGGCGGAGGCGGCGGCGGAGGCGGTGGCGGCGGAGGCGGCGGCGGAGGCGGTGGAGGCGGCGGCGAAGGCGGCGGTGGAGGCGGTGGAGGCGGAGGCGGCGGAGGCGGTGGAGGAGGAGGTAGGTGGCCCGTAAAAAAAGAGACCAGTAAAAATAAAATTGACTGGTAAAATAAAAAGTCGTAAAAAGAATTTTAAAAATTGGCAGGTAAAAAAGATAAATGGCCATAAAAAAAACGACTGGTTAAAAAAGAGTGGCCATTAAAAAAGAAGTGGCCAACCAAAAAAGAATTGGGCATAAAAAAAGACCAGTCCAAAAAAATGGCCAGTAAAAAAGATGTGGCATGAAAAAAAAGTGACTGGTTAAAAAAGAATGGCCATTCAAAAATGTGACCACAAAAAATTGGCCCATAAAAAGAAAGAACGGTCAAAAAAATTTGGCCAGTCAAAGATTGTGGCCAACAAAACAAATAACCGGTAAAAAAAAGTGGCCATTAAAAATATGTGGCCATTAAAAAACAAGTTACTCGTTAAAAAAGAGTGGCCATTAAAGAAAAAATTGACTGGTAAAAAAAAGTGGTCATAAAAAAAGAGTGAAAAAAATGGGCCGGTAAAAAAGATGAATGGCCATCAAAAAAAGTGACTGTTAAAAAAGATGTGGCATTAAAAAAAAATGGCCGGTAAAAAAGATGAATGGCCATAAAAAAAAATTGCCTGGTTAAAAAAGAGTGACCATTAAAAAAGAAGTGGCCGATCAGAAAAAGAATTGGCCCATTAAAAAAGACCAGTCAAAAAAAATTCGCCAGTAAAAAAGATATGGCCACAAAAAAACATGACCGGTTAAAAAAGAATGGCCATTAAAAAAAGAGTGACCACAAAAAATTGGCCTATAAAAAAGAAAGACCAGTCAAAAAAATTGGCTTAGGAAAAGAATGTGGCCATCAAAAAAATGTACTGGTTAAAAAAAAGTGGCCATCAAAAAAGTGACTGGTTAAAAAAGAGTGGCCATAAAAAAAAGTGACTGGTTAAAAAAGAATGGCCATTAAAAAAAGTGACCACTAAAAATTGGCCCATAAAAAAGAAAGACCACCAGTCAAAAAAAATTGGCCAGGAAAAGAACGTGGCCATCAAAAAAAATTACCGTTTAAAAAAAAGTGGCCATCCAAAAAAGTGACTGGTTAAAAAAGAGTGGCCATTAAAGAAAAAATTGACTGGTAAAAAAAAAAGTGGTCATAAAAAAGAGTGAAAAAAATTGGCTGAAAAAAAGATGATGAATGGCCATCAAAAAAAGTGACCGGTTAAAAAAGAATGGCCATTAAAAAAAGAGTGACCACAAAAAATTGGCCCGTAAAAAATAGAGAGACCAGTCAAGAAAAAATTGGTCAATAAAAAAATAATTGGCCATCACACAAGGTGTGGAGGTGGCGGCGGCAGAGGCGGTGGCGGAGGCGGCGGTGGAGGCAGAGGCGGCAGAGGCGGCGGCGGAGGCGGCGGCGGAGGCGGGTGGCGGCGGAGGCGGCGGCGGAGGCGGTGGAGGCGGCGGCGAAGGCGGCGGTGGAGGCGGTGGAGGCGGAGGCGGCGGAGGCGGTGGAGGAGGAGGTAGGTGGCCCGTAAAAAAAGAGACCAGTAAAAATAAAATTGACTGGTAAAATAAAAAGTCGTAAAAAGAATTTTAAAAATTGGCAGGTAAAAAAGATAAATGGCCATAAAAAAAACGACTGGTTAAAAAAGAGTGGCCATTAAAAAAGAAGTGGCCAACCAAAAAAGAATTGGGCATAAAAAAAGACCAGTCCAAAAAAATGGCCAGTAAAAAAGATGTGGCATGAAAAAAAAGTGACTGGTTAAAAAAGAATGGCCATTCAAAAATGTGACCACAAAAAATTGGCCCATAAAAAGAAAGAACGGTCAAAAAAATTTGGCCAGTCAAAGATTGTGGCCAACAAAACAAATAACCGGTAAAAAAAAGTGGCCATTAAAAATATGTGGCCATTAAAAAACAAGTTACTCGTTAAAAAAGAGTGGCCATTAAAGAAAAAATTGACTGGTAAAAAAAAGTGGTCATAAAAAAAGAGTGAAAAAAATGGGCCAGTAAAAAAGATGAATGGCCATCAAAAAAAGTGACTGTTAAAAAAGATGTGGCATTAAAAAAAAATGGCCGGTAAAAAAGATGAATGGCCATAAAAAAAAAATTGCCTGGTTAAAAAAGAGTGACCATTAAAAAAGAAGTGGCCGATCAGAAAAAGAATTGGCCCATTAAAAAAGACCAGTCAAAAAAAATTCGCCAGTAAAAAAGATATGGCCACAAAAAAACATGACCGGTTAAAAAAGAATGGCCATTAAAAAAAGAGTGACCACAAAAAATTGGCCTATAAAAAAGAAAGACCAGTCAAAAAAATTGGCTTAGGAAAAGAATGTGGCCATCAAAAAAATTTACTGGTTAAAAAAAAGTGGCCATCAAAAAAGTGACTGGTTAAAAAAGAGTGGCCATAAAAAAAAGTGACTGGTTAAAAAAGAATGGCCATTAAAAAAAGTGACCACTAAAAATTGGCCCATAAAAAAGAAAGACCACCAGTCAAAAAAAATTGGCCAGGAAAAGAACGTGGCCATCAAAAAAAATTACCGTTTAAAAAAAAGTGGCCATCCAAAAAAGTGACTGGTTAAAAAAGAGTGGCCATTAAAGAAAAAATTGACTGGTAAAAAAAAAAGTGGTCATAAAAAAGAGTGAAAAAAATTGGCCGGAAAAAAGATGATGAATGGCCATCAAAAAAAGTGACTAGTTAAAAAAGAGTGGCCATAAAAAAAGTGACCGGTTAAAAAAGAATGGCCATTAAAAAAAGAGTGACCACAAAAAATTGGCCCGTAAAAAAAGAGAGACCAGTCAAGAAAAAATTGGTCAATAAAAAAATAATTGGCCATCACACAAGGTGTGGAGGTGGCGGCGGCAGAGGCGGTGGCGGAGGCGGCGGTGGAGGCAGAGGCGGCAGAGGCGGCGGCGGAGGCGGCGGCGGAGGCGGTGGCGGCGGAGGCGGCGGCGGAGGCGGTGGAGGCGGCGGCGAAGGCGGCGGTGGAGGCGGTGGAGGCGGAGGCGGCGGAGGCGGTGGAGGAGGAGGTAGGTGGCCCGTAAAAAAAGAGACCAGTAAAAATAAAATTGACTGGTAAAATAAAAAGTCGTAAAAAGAATTTTAAAAATTGGCAGGTAAAAAAGATAAATGGCCATAAAAAAAACGACTGGTTAAAAAAGAGTGGCCATTAAAAAAGAAGTGGCCAACCAAAAAAGAATTGGGCATAAAAAAAGACCAGTCCAAAAAAATGGCCAGTAAAAAAGATGTGGCATGAAAAAAAAGTGACTGGTTAAAAAAGAATGGCCATTCAAAAATGTGACCACAAAAAATTGGCCCATAAAAAGAAAGAACGGTCAAAAAAATTTGGCCAGTCAAAGATTGTGGCCAACAAAACAAATAACCGGTAAAAAAAAGTGGCCATTAAAAATATGTGGCCATTAAAAAACAAGTTACTCGTTAAAAAAGAGTGGCCATTAAAGAAAAAATTGACTGGTAAAAAAAAGTGGTCATAAAAAAAGAGTGAAAAAAATGGGCCAGTAAAAAAGATGAATGGCCATCAAAAAAAGTGACTGTTAAAAAAGATGTGGCATTAAAAAAAAATGGCCGGTAAAAAAGATGAATGGCCATAAAAAAAAAATTGCCTGGTTAAAAAAGAGTGACCATTAAAAAAGAAGTGGCCGATCAGAAAAAGAATTGGCCCATTAAAAAAGACCAGTCAAAAAAAATTCGCCAGTAAAAAAGATATGGCCACAAAAAAACATGACCGGTTAAAAAAGAATGGCCATTAAAAAAAGAGTGACCACAAAAAATTGGCCTATAAAAAAGAAAGACCAGTCAAAAAAATTGGCTTAGGAAAAGAATGTGGCCATCAAAAAAATTTACTGGTTAAAAAAAAGTGGCCATCAAAAAAGTGACTGGTTAAAAAAGAGTGGCCATAAAAAAAAGTGACTGGTTAAAAAAGAATGGCCATTAAAAAAAGTGACCACTAAAAATTGGCCCATAAAAAAGAAAGACCACCAGTCAAAAAAAATTGGCCAGGAAAAGAACGTGGCCATCAAAAAAAATTACCGTTTAAAAAAAAGTGGCCATCCAAAAAAGTGACTGGTTAAAAAAGAGTGGCCATTAAAGAAAAAATTGACTGGTAAAAAAAAAAGTGGTCATAAAAAAGAGTGAAAAAAATTGGCCGGAAAAAAGATGATGAATGGCCATCAAAAAAAGTGACTAGTTAAAAAAGAGTGGCCATAAAAAAAGTGACCGGTTAAAAAAGAATGGCCATTAAAAAAAGAGTGACCACAAAAAATTGGCCCGTAAAAAAAGAGAGACCAGTCAAGAAAAAATTGGTCAATAAAAAAATAATTGGCCATCACACAAGGTGTGGAGGTGGCGGCGGCAGAGGCGGTGGCGGAGGCGGCGGTGGAGGCAGAGGCGGCGGAGGCGGCGGCGGAGGCGGTGGCGGCGGAGGCGGCGGCGGAGGCGGTGGAGGCGGCGGCGAAGGCGGCGGTGGAGGCGGTGGAGGCGGAGGCGGCGGAGGCGGTGGAGGCGGTGGAGGAGGAGGTAGGTGGCCCGTAAAAAAAGAGACCAGTAAAAATAAAATTGACTGGTAAAATAAAAAGTCGTAAAAAGAATTTTAAAAATTGGCAGGTAAAAAAGATAAATGGCCATAAAAAAACGACTGGTTAAAAAAGAGTGGCCATTAAAAAAGAAGTGGCCAACCAAAAAAGAATTGGGCATAAAAGCATAAAAAAAGACCAGTCCAAAAAAATGGCCAGTAAAAAAGATGTGGCATGAAAAAAAAGTGACTGGTTAAAAAAGAATGGCCATTCAAAAATGTGACCACAAAAAATTGGCCCATAAAAAGAAAGAATGGTCAAAAAAATTTGGCCAGTAAAAGAATGTGGCCAACAAAAAAAATAACCGGTAAAAAAAAGTGGCCATTAAAAATATGTGGCCATTAAAAAACAAGTTACTCGTTAAAAAAGAGTGGCCATTAAAGAAAAAATTGACTGGTAAAAAAAAGTGGTCATAAAAAAAAGAGTGAAAAAAATGGGCCGGTAAAAAAGATGAATGGCCATCAAAAAAAGTGACTGTTAAAAAAGATGTGGCATTAAAAAAAAAAATGGCCGGTAAAAAAGATGAATGGCCATAAAAAAAAATTGCCTGGTTAAAAAAGAGTGACCATTAAAAAAGAAGTATTCGACCAGAAAAACAATTGGCCCATTATAAAAGACCAGTCTAAAAAAATTCGCCAGTAAAAAAGATATGGCCATAAAAAAACATGACCGGTTAAAAAAGAATGGTCATTAAAAAAAGAGTGACCACAAAAAATTGGCCCATAAAAAAGAAAGACCAGTCAAAAAATTGGCTTAGGAAAAGAATGTGGCCATCAAAAAAAATTACTGGTTGAAAAAAAGTGGCCATCTAAAAAGTGACTGGTTAAAAAAGAGTGGCCATAAAAAAAGTGACTGGTTAAAAAAGAATGACCATTAAAAAAAGTGACCACAAAAAATTGGCCCATAAAAAAGAAAGACCAGTAAAAAAAAATTGGTCAGGAAAAGAACGTGGCCATCAAAAAAAATTACTGTTTAAAAAAAAGTGGCCAACCAAAAAAGTGGCCATTAAAGAAAAAACTTGACTGGTAAAAAAAAAGTGGTCATAAAAAAAAGTGAAAAAAATTGGCCAGAAAAAAGATGATGAATGGCCATCAAAAAAAGTGACTAGTTAAAAAGAGTGGCCATAAAAAAAGTGACCGGTTAAAAAAGAATGGCCATTAAAAAAGAGTGACCACAAAAAATTGGCCCGTAATAAAAGATAGACCAGTCAAGAAAAAATTGGTCAATAAAAAAATAATTGGCCATCACGCAAAGTGAGGAGGTGGCGGCGGCAGAGGCGGTGGCGGAGGCGGCGGTGGAGGCGGAGGCGGCGGAGGCGGTGGAGGCGGCGGCGAAGACCAGTAAAAATAAAATTGACTGGTAAAAAAAAAGTCGTAAAAAGAATTTTAAAAATTGGCAGGTAAAAAAGATAAATGGCCATAAAAAAAACGACTGGTTAAAAAAGAGTGGCAATTAAAAAAGAAGTGGCCAACCAAAAAAGAATTGGGCCATAAAAAAAGACCAGTTCAAAAAAAATGGCCAGTAAAAAAGATGTGGCATGAAAAAAAAGTGACTGGTTAAAAAAGAATGGCCATTAAAAATGTGACCACAAAAAATTGGCCCATAAAAAGAAAGAACGGTCAAAAAAATTTGGCCAGTCAAAGATTGTGGCCAACAAAACAAATAACCGGTAAAAAAAGTGGCCATTAAAAATATGTGGCCATTAAAAAACAAGTTACTCGTTAAAAAAGAGTGGCCATTAAAGAAAAAATTGACTGGTAAAAAAAGTGGTCATAAAAAAAGAGTGAAAAAAATGGGCCGGTAAAAAAGATGAATGGCCATCAAAAAAAGTGACTGTTAAAAAAGATGTGGCATTAAAAAAAAGAAATGGCCGGTAAAAAAGATGAATGGCCATAAAAAAAAAATTGCCTGGTTAAAAAAGAGTGACCATTAAAAAAGAAGTGGCCGATCAGAAAAAGAATTGGCCCATTAAAAAAGATCAGTCAAAAAAAATTCGCCAGTAAAAAAGACATGGCCACAAAAAAACATGACCGGTTAAAAAAGAATGGCCATTAAAAAAAGAGTGACCACAAAAAATTGGCCTATAAAAAAGAAAGACCAGTCAAAAAAATTGGCTTAGGAAAAGAATGTGGCCATCAAAAAAATTTACTGGTTAAAAAAAAGTGGCCATCAAAAAAGTGACTGGTTAAAAAAGAGTGGCCATAAAAAAAAGTGACTGGTTAAAAAAGAATGGCCATTAAAAAAAGTGACCACTAAAAATTGGCCCATAAAAAAGAAAGACCACCAGTCAAAAAAAATTGGCCAGGAAAAGAACGTGGCCATCAAAAAAAATTACCGTTTAAAAAAAAGTGGCCATCCAAAAAAGTGACTGGTTAAAAAAGAGTGGCCATTAAAGAAAAAATTGGCTGGTAAAAAAAGTGGTCATAAAAAAGAGTGAAAAAAATTGGCCGGAAAAAAGATGATGAATGGCCATCAAAAAAAGTGACTAGTTAAAAAAGAGTGGCCATAAAAAAAGTGACCGGTTAAAAAAGAATGGCCATTAAAAAAAGAGTGACCACAAAAATTTGGCCCGTAAAAAAAGAGAGACCAGTCAAGAAAAAATTGGTCAATAAAAAAATAATTGGCCATCACACAAGGTGTGGAGGTGGCGGCGGCAGAGGCGGTGGCGGAGGCGGCGGTGGAGGCAAAGGCGGCAGAGGCGGCGGCGGAGGCGGCGGCGGAGGCGGTGGAGGCGGCGGCGAAGGCGGCGGTGGAGGCGGTGGAGGCGGAGGCGGCGGAGGCGGTGGAGGAGGAGGTAGGTGGCCCGTAAAAAAAGAGACCAGTAAAAATAAAATTGACTGGTAAAATAAAAAGTCGTAAAAGAATTTTAAAAATTGGCAGGTAAAAAAGATAAATGGCCATAAAAAAAACGACTGGTTAAAAAAGAGTGGCCATTAAAAAAGAAGTGGCCAACCAAAAAAGAATTGGGCATAAAAAAAGACCAGTCCAAAAAAATGGCCAGTAAAAAAGATGTGGCATGAAAAAAAAGTGACTGGTTAAAAAAGAATGGCCATTCAAAAATGTGACCACAAAAAATTGGCCCATAAAAAGAAAGAACGGTCAAAAAAATTTGGCCAGTCAAAGATTGTGGCCAACAAAACAAATAACCGGTAAAAAAAAGTGGCCATTAAAAATATGTGGCCATTAAAAAACAAGTTACTCGTTAAAAAAGAGTGGCCATTAAAGAAAAAATTGACTGGTAAAAAAAAGTGGTCATAAAAAAAGAGTGAAAAAAATGGGCCGGTAAAAAAGATGAATGGCCATCAAAAAAAGTGACTGTTAAAAAAGATGTGGCATTAAAAAAAAAATGGCCGGTAAAAAAGATGAATGGCCATAAAAAAAAAAATTGCCTGGTTAAAAAAGAGTGACCATTAAAAAAGAAGTGGCCGATCAGAAAAAGAATTGGCCCATTAAAAAAGACCAGTCAAAAAAAATTCGCCAGTAAAAAAGATATGGCCACAAAAAAACATGACCGGTTAAAAAAGAATGGCCATTAAAAAAAGAGTGACCACAAAAAATTGGCCTATAAAAAAGAAAGACCAGTCAAAAAAATTGGCTTAGAAAAAGAATGTGGCCATCAAAAAAATTTACTGGTTAAAAAAAAGTGGCCATCAAAAAAGTGACTGGTTAAAAAAGAGTGGCCATAAAAAAAAGTGACTGGTTAAAAAAGAATGGCCATTAAAAAAAGTGACCACTAAAAATTGGCCCATAAAAAAGAAAGACCACCAGTCAAAAAAAATTGGCCAGGAAAAGAACGTGGCCATCAAAAAAAATTACCGTTTAAAAAAAAGTGGCCATCCAAAAAAGTGACTGGTTAAAAAAGAGTGGCCATTAAAGAAAAAATTGACTGGTAAAAAAAAAAGTGGTCATAAAAAAGAGTGAAAAAAATTGGCCGGAAAAAAGATGATGAATGGCCATCAAAAAAAGTGACTAGTTAAAAAAGAGGGGCCATAAAAAAAAGTGACCGGTTAAAAAAGAATGGCCATTAAAAAAAGAGTGACCACAAAAAATTGGCCCGTAAAAAAAGAGAGACCAGTCAAGAAAAAATTGGTCAATAAAAAAATAATTGGCCATCACACAAGGTGTGGAGGTGGCGGCGGCAGAGGCGGTGGCGGAGGCGGCGGTGGAGGCAGAGGCGGCGGAGGCGGCGGCGGAGGCGGTGGCGGCGGAGGCGGCGGCGGAGGCGGTGGAGGCGGCGGCGAAGGCGGCGGTGGAGGCGGTGGAGGCGGAGGCGGCGGAGGCGGTGGAGGAGGAGGTAGGTGGCCCGTAAAAAAAGAGACCAGTAAAAATAAAATTGACTGGTAAAATAAAAAGTCGTAAAAGAATTTTAAAAATTGGCAGGTAAAAAAGATAAATGGCCATAAAAAAAACGACTGGTTAAAAAAGAGTGGCCATTAAAAAAGAAGTGGCCAACCAAAAAAGAATTGGGCATAAAAAAAGACCAGTCCAAAAAAATGGCCAGTAAAAAAGATGTGGCATGAAAAAAAAGTGACTGGTTAAAAAAGAATGGCCATTCAAAAATGTGACCACAAAAAATTGGCCCATAAAAAGAAAGAACAGTCAAAAAAATTTGGCCAGTCAAAGATTGTGGCCAACAAAACAAATAACCGGTAAAAAAAAGTGGCCATTAAAAATATGTGGCCATTAAAAAACAAGTTACTCGTTAAAAAAGAGTGGCCATTAAAGAAAAAATTGACTGGTAAAAAAAAGTGGTCATAAAAAAAGAGTGAAAAAAATGGGCCGGTAAAAAAGATGAATGGCCATCAAAAAAAGTGACTGTTAAAAAAGATGTGGCATTAAAAAAAAAATGGCCGGTAAAAAAGATGAATGGCCATAAAAAAAAAAATTGCCTGGTTAAAAAAGAGTGACCATTAAAAAAGAAGTGGCCGATCAGAAAAAGAATTGGCCCATTAAAAAAGACCAGTCAAAAAAAATTCGCCAGTAAAAAAGATATGGCCACAAAAAAACATGACCGGTTAAAAAAGAATGGCCATTAAAAAAAGAGTGACCACAAAAAATTGGCCTATAAAAAAGAAAGACCAGTCAAAAAAATTGGCTTAGAAAAAGAATGTGGCCATCAAAAAAATTTACTGGTTAAAAAAAAGTGGCCATCAAAAAAGTGACTGGTTAAAAAAGAGTGGCCATAAAAAAAAGTGACTGGTTAAAAAAGAATGGCCATTAAAAAAAGTGACCACTAAAAATTGGCCCATAAAAAAGAAAGACCACCAGTCAAAAAAAATTGGCCAGGAAAAGAACGTGGCCATCAAAAAAAATTACCGTTTAAAAAAAAGTGGCCATCCAAAAAAGTGACTGGTTAAAAAAGAGTGGCCATTAAAGAAAAAACTTGACTGGTAAAAAAAAAGTGGTCATAAAAAAAAAGTGAAAAAAATTGGCCAGAAAAAAGATGATGAATGGCCATAAAAAAAGTGACTAGTTAAAAAAGAGTGGCCATAAAAAAAGTGACCGGTTAAAAAAGAATGGCCATTAAAAAAAGAGTGACCACAAAAAATTGGCCCGTAAAAAAAGATAGACCAGTCAAGAAAAAATTGGTCAATAAAAAAATAATTGGCCATCACACAAGGTGTGGAGGTGGCGGCGGCAGAGGCGGTGGCGGAGGCGGCGGTGGAGGCAGAGGCGGCGGAGGCGGTGGAGGCGGCGGCGAAGGCGGCGGTGGAGGCGGTGGAGGCGGAGACGGCGGAGGCGGCGGAGGAGGAGGTAGGTGGCCCGTAAAAAAAGAGACCAGTAAAAATAAAATTGACTGGTAAAATAAAAAGTCGTAAAAAGAATTTTAAAAATTGGCAGGTAAAAAAGATAAATGGCCATAAAAAAAAACGACTGGTGAAAATAGAGTGGCCATTAAAAAAGAAGTGGCCAACCAAAAAAGAATTGGGCCATAAAAAAAGACCAGTCCAAAAAAATGGCCAGTAAAAAAGATGTGGCATAAAAAAAAGTGACTGGTTAAAAAAGAATCGCCATTAAAAAATGTGACCACAAAAAATTGGCCCATAAAAAGAAAGAACGGTCAAAAAAATTTGGCCAACAACAAAAAATAACCGGCAAAAAAAAGTGGCCATTAAAAATATGTGGCCATTAAAAAACAAGTTACTCGTTAAAAAAGAGTGGCCATTAAAGAAAAAATTGACTGGTAAAAAAAAGTGGTCATAAAAAAAGAGTGCAAAAAATGGGCCGGTAAAAAAGATGAATGGCCATTAAAAAAAGTGACCGTTAAAAAAGATGTGGCATTAAAAAAAAAATGGCCGGTAAAAAGATGAATGGCCATAAAAAAAAAAATTGCCTGGTTGAAAAAGAGTGACCATTAAAAAAGAAGTGTTCGACCAGAAAAAGAATTGGCCCATTAAAAAAGACCAGTCAAAAAAAATTCGCCAGTAAAAAAGATATGGCCATTAAAAAACATGACCGGTTAAAAAAGAATGGCCATTAAAAAAAGAGTGACCACAATAAATTGGCCCATAAAAAAGAAAGGCCAGTCAAAAAAATTGGCTTAGGAAAAGAATGTGGCCATCAAAAAAAATTACTGGTTGAAAAAAAGTGGCCATCTAAAAAGTGACTGGCTAAAAAAGAGTGGCCATAAAAAAAGTGACTGGTTAAAAAAGAATGGCCATTAAAAAAAGTGACCACAAACAATTGGCCCATAGAAAAGAAAGACCAGTCAAAAAAAATTGGCCAGGAAAAGAACGTGGCCATCAAAAAAACTTTACCGTTTAAAAAAAATTGGCCATCCAAAAAAGTGACTGGTTAAAAAAAAAAGTGGCCATTAAAGAAAAAATTGACTGGTAAAAAAAAAAGTGGTCATAAAGAAAAGTGAAAAAAATTGGCCCATAAAAAAGAAAGACCAGTAAAAAAAATTGGCCAGGAAAAGAACGTGGCCATCAAAAAAAAATACTGTTTAAAAAAAAGTGGCCAACCAAAAAAGTGGCCATTAAAGAAAAAATTGGTAAAAAAAAAAGTGGTCATAAAAAAAAGTGAAAACAATTGGCCGGAAAAAAGATGATGAATGGCCATCAAAAAAAGTGACCGTTAAAAAAGATGTGGCATTAAAAAAAAATGGCTGGTAAAAAAGGTGAATGGCCATAAAAAAAAATTGCCTGGTTAAAAAAGAGTGACCATTAAAAAAGAAGTGGCCGACCAGAAAAAGAATTGGCCCATTAAAAAGACCAGTCAAAAAAAATTCGCCAGTAAAAAACATATGGCCATAAAAAAACATGACCGGTTAAAAAAGAATGGCCATTAAAAAAAGAGTGACCACAAAAAATTGGCCCATAAAAAAGAAAGACCAGTCAAAAAAATTGGCTTAGGAAATGAATGTGGCCATCAAAAAAAATTACTGGTTAAAAAAAGTGGCCATCAAAAAAGTGACTGGTTAAAAAAGAGTGGCCATAAAAAAAGTGACTGGTTAAAAAAGAATGGCCATTAAAAAAAGTGACCACAAAAAATTGGCCCATAAAAAAGAAAGACCAGTCAAAAAAAATTGGCCAGGAAAAGAACGTGGCCATCAAAAAAAATTACTGTTTAAAAAAAAGTGGCCATCCAAAAAAGTGACTGGTTAAAAAAAGAGTGGCCATAAAAAAAGTGACCGGTTAAAAAAGAATGGCCATTAAAAAAAGAGTGACCACAAAAAATTGGCCCGTAAAAAAAGAGAGACCAGTCAAGAAAAAAATGGTAAATAAAAAAATAATTGGCCATCACACAAAGTGAGGAGCTGATGGTGGCGGAGGCAGTGAAGGCGGTGGAGGCGGAGGCGGCGGAGGCGGCGGAGGAGGAGGTAGGTGGCCCGTAAAAAAAAAGACCAGTAAAAATAAAATTGACTGGTAAAAAAAAAAGTCGTAAAAAGAATTTTAAAAATTGGCCGGTAAAAAAGATAAATGGCCATCAAAAAAAACGACTGGTTTAAAAAAGAGTGGCCATTAAAAAAGAAGTGGCCAACCAAAAAAGAATTGGGCCATAAAAAATGACCAGTCCAAAAAAATGGCCAGTAAAAAAGATGTGGCATGAAAAAAAAGTGACTGGTTCAAAAAGAATGGCCATTAAAAAATGTGACCACAAAAAATTGGCCCATAAAAAAGAAAGAACGGTCAAATAAATTTGGCCAGTAAAAGAATGTGGCCAACAAAAAAAATAACCGGTAAAAAAAAGTGGGCATTAAAAATATGTGGCCATTAAAAAAAAGTTACTGGTTAAAAAAGAGTGGCCATTAAAGAAAAAATCGACTGGTAAAAAAAGTGGTTATAGAAAAGAGTGAAAAAAATGGGCCGGTAAAAAAGATGAATGGCCATAAAAAAAAATTGCCCGGTTAAAAAAGAGTAACCATTAAAAAAGAAGTGGCCGACCAGAAAAAGAATTGGCCCATTAAAAAAGACCAGTCAAAAAAAATTCGCCAGTAAAAAAGATAAGGCCATAAAAAAACATGACCGGTTAAAAAAGAATGGTCATTAAAAAAAGAGTGACCACAAAAAATTGGCCCATAAAAAAGAAAGACCAGTCAAAAAAATTGGCTTATGAAAAGAATGTGGCCATCAAAAAAAGTTACTGGTTAAAAAAAAGTGGCCATCAAAAAAGTGACTGGTTAAGAAAGAGTGGCCATTAAAGAAAAAATTGACTGGTAAAAAAAAAAGTGGTCATAAAAAAAAGTGAAAAAAATTGGCTGGAAAAAAGATGATGAATGGCCATCAAAAAAAGTGACTAGTTAAAAAAGAGTGGCCATTAAAAAAAGTGACCGGTTAAAAAAGAATGGCCATTAAAAAAAGAGTGACCACAAAAAATTGGCCCGTAAAAAAAGAGAGACCAGTCAAGAAAAAATTGGTTAATAAAAAAATAATTGGCCATCACACAAGGTGAGGAGGTGGCGGCGGCAGAGGCGGTGGCGGAGGCGGCGGAGGCGGCGGCGGTGGCGGCGGAGGCGGCGGCAGAGGCGGTGGAGGTGGAGGCGGAGGCGGCGGAGGCGGCGGAGGTAGGTGGCCCATAAAAAAAGAGACCAGTAAAAATTAAAATTGACTGGTAAAATAAAAAGTCGTAAAAGAATTTAAAAAATTGGCCGGTAAAAAAGATAAATGGCCATAAAAAAAAAACGACTGGTTAAAAAAGAGTGGCCATTAAAAAAGAAGTGGCCAACCAAAAAAGAATTGGGCCATAAAAAATGACCAGTCCAAAAAAATGGCCAGTAAAAAAGATGTGGCATGAAAAAAAAGTGACTGGTTAAAAAAGAATGGCCATTAAAAAATGTGACCACAAAAAATTGGCCCATAAAAAAGAAAGAACGGTCAAATAAATTTGGCCAGTAAAAGAATGTGGCCAACAAAAAAAATAACCGGTAAAAAAAGTGGCCATTAAAAATATGTGGCCATTAAAAAAATAGTTACTGGTTAAAAAAGAGTGGCCATTAAAGAAAAAATCGACTGGTAAAAAAAAGTGGTCATAGAAAAGAGTGAAAAAAATGGGCCGGTAAAAAAGATGAATGGCCATAAAAAAAGAATTGCCCGGTTAAAAAAGAGTAACCATTAAAAAAGAAGTGGCCGACCAGAAAAAGAATTGGCCCATTAAAAAAGACCAGTCAAAAAAAATTCGCCAGTAAAAAAGATAAGGCCATAAAAAAACATGACCGGTTAAAAAAGAATGGTCATTAAAAAAAGAGTGACCACAAAAAATTGGCCCATAAAAAAGAAAGACCAGTCAAAAAAATTGGCTTATGAAAAGAATGTGGCCATCAAAAAAAGTTACTGGTTAAAAAAAAGTGGCCATCAAAAAAGTGACTGGTTAAGAAAGAGTGGCCATTAAAGAAAAAATTGACTGGTAAAAAAAAAAGTGGTCTTAAAAAAAAGTGAAAAAAATTGGCCGGAAAAAAGATGATGAATGGCCATCAAAAAAAGTGACTAGTTAAAAAAGAGTGGCCATTAAAAAAAGTGACCGGTTAAAAAAGAATGGCCATTAAAAAAAGAGTGACCACAAAAAATTGGCCCGTAAAAAAAGAGAGACCAGTCAAGAAAAAATTGGTCAATAAAAAAATAATTGGCCATCACACAAGGTGAGGAGGTGGCGGCGGCAGAGGCGGTGGCGGAGGCGGCGGAGGCGGCGGCGGAGGCGGTGGAGGTGGAGGCGGTGGAGGCGGAGGCGGCGGAGGCGGCGGAGGCGGCGGAGGAGGAGGTAGGTGGCCCGTAAAAAAAGAGACCAGTAAAAATAAAATTGACTGGTAAAATAAAAAGTCGTAAAAAGAATTTTAAAAATTGGCAGGTAAAAAAGATAAATGGTCATAAAAAAAAACGACTGGTTAAAAAAGAGTGGCCATTAAAAAAGAAGTGGCCAACCAAAAAAGAATTGGGCCATAAAAAAGACCAGTCCAAAAAAATGGCCAGTAAAAAAGATGTGGCATGAAAAAAAAGTGACTGGTTAAAAAAGAATGGCCATTAAAAAATGTGACCACAAAAAATTGGCCCATAAAAAGAAAACGGTTAAAAAAATTTGGCCAGTAAAAGAATGTGGCCAACAAAAAAAATAACCGGTAAAAAAAAGTGGCCATTAAAAATATGTGGCCATTAAAAAACAAGTTACTCGTTAAAAAAGAGTGGCCATTAAAGAAAAAATTGACTGGTAAAAAAAAGTGGTCATAAAAAAAGAGTGCAAAAAATGGGCCGGTAAAAAAGATGAATGGCCATCAAACAAAGTGACCATTAAAAAAGATGTGGCATTAAAAAAAAAAAAATGGCCGGTAAAAAAGATGAATGGCCATAAAAAAAAATTGCCTGGTTAAAAAAGAGTGACCATTAAAAAAGAAGTGTTCGACCAGAAAAAGAATTGGCCCATTAAAAAAGACCAGTCAAAATAAATTCGCCAGTAAAAAAGATATGGCCATAAAAAAACAAGACTGGTTAAAAAAGAATGGCCATTAAAAAAAGAGTGACCACAAAAAATTGGCCCATAAAAAAGAAAGGCCAGTCAAAAAAATTGGCTTAGGAAAAGAATGTGGCCATCAAAAAAAATTACTGGTTGAAAAAAAGTGGCCATCTAAAAAGTGACTGGCTAAAAAAGAGTGGCCATAAAAAAAGTGACTGGTTAAAAAAGAATGTCCATTAAAATAAGTGACCACAAAAAATTGGCCCATAAAATAGAAAGACCAGTCAAAAAAAATTGGCCAGGAAAAGAACGTGGCCATCAAAAAAAATTACCGTTTAAAAAAAAGTGGCCATCCAAAAAAGTGACTGGTTAAAAAAAGAGTGGCCATTAAAGAAAAAATTGACTGGTAAAAAAAAAAGTGGTCATAAATAAAAGTGAAAAAAATTGGCCCATAAAAAAGAAAGACCAGTAAAAAAAAATTGGCCAGGAAAAGAACGTGGCCATCAAAAAAAATTACTGTTTAAAAAAAAGTGGCCAACCAAAAAAGTGGCCATTAAAGAAAAAATTGACTGGTAAAAAAAAAAGTGGTCATAAAAAAAAGTGAAAAAAATTGGCCAGAAAAAAGATGATGAATGGCCATCAAAAAAAGTGACTAGTTAAAAAAGAGTGGCCATAAAAAAGTGACCGGTTAAAAAAGAATGGCCATTAAAAAAGAGTGACCACAAAACATTGGCCTGTAATAAAAGATAGACCAGTCAAGAAAAAATTGGTCAATAAAAAAATAATTGGCCATCACACAAAGTGAGGAGGTGGCGGCGGCAGAGGCGGTGGCGGAGGCGGTGGTGGAGGCGGCGGAGGCGGTGGAGGCGTTGGCGAAGGCGGCGGTGGAGGCGGTGGAGGCGGAGGCGTCGGAGGCGGCGGAGGAGGAGGTAGGTGGCCCGTAAAAAAAGAGACCAGTAAAAATAAAATTGACTGGTAAAAAAAAAAGTCGTAAAAAGAATTTTAAAAATTGGCAGGTAAAAAAGATAAATGGCCATCAAAAAAAATGACTGGCTAAAAAAGAGTGGCCATTAAAAAAGAAGTGGCCAACCAAAAAAGAATTGGGCCATAAAAAAAGACCAGTCCAAAAAAATGGCCAGTAAAAAAGATGTGGCATGAAAAAAAGTGACTGATTAAAAAAGAATGGCCATTAAAAAATGTGACCACAAAAAATTGGCCCATAAAAAAGAAAGAACGGTCAAAAAAAATTTGGCCAGTAAAAGAATGTGGCCAACAAAAAAAATAACCGGTAAAAAAAAGTGGCCATTAAAAATGTGGCCATTTAAAAAAAATTGCCTGGTTAAAAAAGAGTGACCATTAAAAAAGAAGTGGCCGATCAGAAAAAGAATTGGCCCATTAAAAAAGACCAGTCAAAAAAAATTCGCCAGTAAAAAAGATATGGCCACAAAAAAACATGACCGGTTAAAAAAGAATGGCCATTAAAAAAAGTGACCACAAAAAATTGGCCCATAAAAAAGAAAGACCACCAGTCAAAAAAAATTGGCCAGGAAAAGAACGTGGCCATCCAAAAAAAAAAATTACCATTTAAAAAAAAGTGGCCATCCAAAAAGGTGACTGGTTAAAAAAAAGAGTGGCCATTAAAGAAAAAATTGACTGGTAAAAAAAAAAGTGGTCATAAAAAAAAGTGAAAAAAATTGGCCGGAAAAAAGATGATGAATGGCCATCAAAAAAAGTGACTAGTTAAAAAAGAGTGGACATTAAAAAAGTGACCAGTTAAAAAAGAATGGCCATTAAAAAAAGAGTGACCACAAAAAATTGGCCCGTAAAAAAATAGAGACCAGTCAAGAAAAAATTGGTCAATAAAAAAATAATTGGCCATCACACAAGGTGAGGAGGTGGCGGCGGCAGAGGCGGTGGCGGAGGCGGCGGTGGAGGCAGAGGCGGCGGAGGCGGCGGCGGAGGCGGTGGCGGCGGAGGCGGCGGCGGAGGCGGTGGAGGTGGAGGCGGTGGAGGCGGAGGCGGCGGAGGCGGCGGAGGAGGAGGTAGGTGGCCCGTAAAAAAAGAGACCAGTAAAAATAAAATTGACTGGTAAAATAAAAAGTCGTAAAAAGAATTTTAAAAATTGGCAGGTAAAAAAGATAAATGGCCATCAAAAAAAACGACTGGATAAAAAAGAGTGGCCATTAAAAAAGAAGTGGCCAACCAAAAAAGAATTGGGCCATAAAAAAAGACCAGTCCAAAAAAATGGCCAGTAAAAAAGATGTCGCATGAAAAAAAAGTGACTGGTTAAAAAAGAATGGCCATTAAAAAATGGACCACAAAAAATTGGCCCATAAAAAGAAAACGGTCAAAAAAATTTGGCCAGTAAAAGAATGTTGCCAACAAAAAAAATAACCGGTAAAAAAAAGTGGCCATTAAAAATATGTGGCCATTAAAAAACAAGTTACTCGTTAAAAAAGAGTGGCCATTAAAGAAAAAATTGACTGGTAAAAAAAAGTGGTCATAAAAAAAGATTGCAAAAAATTGGCCAGTAAAAAAGATGAATGGCCATCAAAAAAAGTGACCGTTAAAAAAGATGTGGCATTAAAAAAAAAAAAAAAAGATGATGAATGGCCATCAAAAAAAGTGACTAGTTAAAAAAGAGTGGACATTAAAAAAGTGACCAGTTAAAAAAGAATGGCCATTAAAAAAAGAGTGACCACAAAAAATTGGCCCGTAAAAAAAGAGAGACCAGTCAAGAAAAAATTGGTCAATAAAAAAATAATTGGCCATCACACAAGGTGAGGAGGTGGCGGCGGCAGAGGCAGTGGCGGAGGCGGCGGTGGAGGCAGAGGCGGCGGAGGCGGCGGCGGAGGCGGTGGCGGCGGAGGCGGCGGCGGAGGCGGTGGAGGTGGAGGCGGTGGAGGCGGAGGCGGCGGAGGCGGCGGAGGAGGAGGTAGGTGGCCCGTAAAAAAAGAGACCAGTAAAAATAAAATTGACTGGTAAAATAAAAAGTCGTAAAAAGAATTTTAAAAATTGGCAGGTAAAAAAGATAAATGGCCATCAAAAAAAACGACTGGATAAAAAAGAGTGGCCATTAAAAAAGAAGTGGCCAACCAAAAAAGAATTGGGCCATAAAAAAAGACCAGTCCAAAAAAATGGCCAGTAAAAAAGATGTCGCATGAAAAAAAAGTGACTGGTTAAAAAAGAATGGCCATTAAAAAATGGACCACAAAAAATTGGCCCATAAAAAGAAAACGGTCAAAAAAATTTGGCCAGTAAAAGAATGTTGCCAACAAAAAAAATAACCGGTAAAAAAAAGTGGCCATTAAAAATATGTGGCCATTAAAAAACAAGTTACTCGTTAAAAAAGAGTGGCCATTAAAGAAAAAATTGACTGGTAAAAAAAAGTGGTCATAAAAAAAGATTGCAAAAAATTGGCCAGTAAAAAAGATGAATGGCCATCAAAAAAAGTGACCGTTAAAAAAGATGTGGCATTAAAAAAAAAAAAAATGGCCGGTAAAAAAGATGAATGGCCATAAAAAAAAAATTGCCTGGCTAAAAAAGAGTGACCATTAAAAAAGAAGTGTTCGACCAGAAAAAGAATTGGCCCATTAAAAAAGACCAGTCAAAATAAATTCGCCAGTAAAAAAGATATGGCCATAAAAAAAACATGACCGGTTAAAAAAGAATGGCCGTTAAAAAAAGAGTGACCACAAAAAATTGGCCCATAAAAAAGAAAGGCCAGTCAAAAAAATTGGCTTAGGAAAAGAATGTGGCCATCAAAAAAAATTACTGGTTGAAAAAAAGTGGCCATCTAAAAAGTGACTGGTTAAAAAAGAATGGCCATTAAAAAAAGTGACCACGAAAAATTGGTCCATAGAAAAGAAAGACCAGTCAAAAAAAATTGGCCAGGAAAAGAACGTGGCCATCAAAAAAAATTACCGTTTAAAAAAAATTGGCCATCCAAAAAAGTGACTGGTTAAAAAAAAAGTGGCCATTAAAGAAAAAATTGACTGGTAAAAAAAAAGTGGTCATAAAAAAAAGTGAAAAAATTGGCCCATAAAAAAGAAAGACCAGTAAAAAAAAATTGGCCAGGAAAAGAACGTGGCCATCAAAAAAAATTACTGTTTAAAAAAAAGTGGCCAACCAAAAAAGTGGCCATTAAAGAAAAAACTTGACTGGTAAAAAAAAAGTGGTCATAAAAAAAAGTGAAAAAAATTGGCCGGAAAAAAGATGATGAATGGCCATCAAAAAAAGTGACTAGTTAAAAAAGAGTGGACATTAAAAAAAGTGACCAGTTAAAAAAGAATGGCCATTAAAAAAAGAGTGACCACAAAAAATTGGCCCGTAAAAAAAGAGAGACCAGTCAAGAAAAAATTGGTCAATAAAAAAATAATTGGCCATCACACAAGGTGAGGAGGTGGCGGCGGCAGAGGCGGTGGCGGAGGCAACGGTGGAGGCAGAGGCGGCGGAGGCGGCGGCGGAGGCGGTGGCGGCGGAGGCGGCGGCGGAGGCGGTGGAGGTGGAGGCGGTGGAGGCGGAGGCGGCGGAGGCGGCGGAGGAGGAGGTAGGTGGCCCGTAAAAAAAGAGACCAGTAAAAATAAAATTGACTGGTAAAATAAAAAGTCGTAAAAAGAATTTTAAAAATTGGCAGGTAAAAAAGATAAATGGCCATCAAAAAAAACGACCGGATAAAAAAGAGTGGCCATTAAAAAAGAAGTGGCCAACCAAAAAAGAATTGGGCCATAAAAAAAGACCAGTCCAAAAAAATGGCCAGTAAAAAAGATGTCGCATGAAAAAAAAGTGACTGGTTAAAAAAGAATGGCCATTAAAAAATGGACCACAAAAAATTGGCCCATAAAAAGAAAACGGTCAAAAAAATTTGGCCAGTAAAAGAATGTTGCCAACAAAAAAAATAACCGGTAAAAAAAAGTGGCCATTAAAAATATGTGGCCATTAAAAAACAAGTTACTCGTTAAAAAAGAGTGGCCATTAAAGAAAAAATTGACTGGTAAAAAAAAGTGGTCATAAAAAAAGATTGCAAAAAATGGGCCAGTAAAAAAGATGAATGGCCATCAAAAAAAGTGACCGTTAAAAAAGATGTGGCATTAAAAAAAAAAAAAATGGCCGGTAAAAAAGATGAATGGCCATAAAAAAAAATTGCCTGGCTAAAAAAGAGTGACCATTAAAAAAGAAGTGTTCGACCAGAAAAAGAATTGGCCCATTAAAAAAGACCAGTCAAAATAAATTCGCCAGTAAAAAAGATATGGCCATAAAAAAAACATGACCGGTTAAAAAAGAATGGCCGTTAAAAAAAGAGTGACCACAAAAAATTGGCCCATAAAAAAGAAAGGCCAGTCAAAAAAATTGGCTTAGGAAAAGAATGTGGCCATCAAAAAAAATTACTGGTTGAAAAAAAGTGGCCATCTAAAAAGTGACTGGTTAAAAAAGAATGGCCATTAAAAAAAGTGACCACGAAAAATTGGTCCATAGAAAAGAAAGACCAGTCAAAAAAAATTGGCCAGGAAAAGAACGTGGCCATCAAAAAAAATTACCGTTTAAAAAAAATTGGCCATCCAAAAAAGTGACTGGTTAAAAAAAAAGTGGCCATTAAAGAAAAAATTGACTGGTAAAAAAAAGTGGTCATAAAAAAAAGTGAAAAAATTGGCCCTTAAAAAAGAAAGACCAGTAAAAAAAAATTGGCCAGGAAAAGAACGTGGCCATCAAAAAAAATTACTGTTTAAAAAAAAGTGACCAACCAAAAAAGTGGCCATTAAAGAAAAAACTTGACTGGTAAAAAAAAAAGTGGTCATAAAAAAAAAGTGAAAAAAATTGGCCAGAAAAAAGATGATGAATGGCCATAAAAAAAGTGACTAGTTAAAAAAGAGTGGCCATAAAAAATTGGCCCGTAATAAAAGATAGACCAGTCAAGAATAAATTGGTCAATAAAAAAATAATTGGCCATCACACAAAGTGAGGAGGTGGCGGCGGCAGAGGCGGTGGCGGAGGCGGCGGTGGAGGCGGAGGCGGCGGAGGCGGTGGAGGCGGCGGCGAAGGCGGCGGTGGAGGCGGTGGAGGCGGAGGCGTCGGAGGCGGCGGAGGAGGAGGTAGGTGGCCCGTAAAAAAAGAGACCAGTAAAAATAAAATTGACTGGTAAAAAAAGAATGGCCATTAAAAAATGTGACCACAAAAAATTGGCCCATAAAAAAGAAAGAACGGTCAAAAAAATTTGGCCAGTAAAAGAATGTGGCCAAAAAAAAATAACCGGTAAAAAAAAGTGGGCATTAAAAATATGTGGCCATTAAAAAAAAGTTACTGGTTAAAAAAGAGTGGCCATTAAAGAAAAAATCGACTGGTAAAAAAAAGTGGTCATAAAAAAGAGTGAAAAAAATGGGCCGGTAAAAAAGATGAATGGCCATAAAAAAAAATTGCCGGGTTAAAAAAGAGTGACCATTAAAAAGAAGTGGCCGACCAGAAAAAGAATTGGCCCATTAAAAAAGACCAGTCAAAAAAATTCGCCAGTAAAAAAGATAAGGCCATAAAAAAACATGACCGGTTAAAAAAGAATGGTCATTAAAAAAAGAGTGACCACAAAAAATTGGCCCATAAAAAAGAAAGACCAGTCAAAAAATTGGCTTAGGAAAAGAATGTGGCCATCAAAAAAAATTACTGGTTAAAAAAAAGTGGCTATCAAAAAAAGTGACTGGTTAAAAAAGAGTGGCCATAAAAAAAAGTGACTGGTTAAAAAAGAACGGCCATTAAAAAAAGTGACCACAAAAAATTGGCCCATAAAAAAGAAAGACCAGTCAAATAAAATTGGCCAGGAAAAGAACGTGGCCATCAAAAAATAATTACTGTTTAAAAAAAAGTCGCCAACCAAAAAAGTGGCCATTAAAGAAAAAATTGGTAAAAAAAAAAGTGGTCATAAAAAAAAGTGAAAACAATTGGCCGGAAAAAAGATGATGAATGGCCATCAAAAAAAGTGACCGTTAAAAAAGATGTGGCATTAAAAAAAAAAATGGCTGGTAAAAAAGGTGAATGGCCATAAAAAAAAATTGCCTGGTTAAAAAAGAGTGACCATTAAAAAAGAAGTGGCCGACCAGAAAAAGAATTGGCCCATTAAAAAAGACCAGTCAAAAAAAATTCGCCAGTAAAAAACATATGGCCATAAAAAAAACATGACCGGTTAAAAAAGAATGGCCATTAAAAAAAGAGTGACCACAAAAAATTGGCCCATAAAAAAGAAAGACCAGTCAAAAAAATTGGCTTAGGAAATGAATGTGGCCATCAAAACAAATTACTGGTTAAAAAAAAGTGGCCATCAAAAAGGTGACTGGTTAAAAAAGAGTGGCCATAAAAAAAGTGACTGGTTAAAAAAGAATGGCCATTAAAAAAAGTGACCACAAAAAATTGGCCCATAAAAAAGAAAGACCAGTCAAAAAAAATTGGCCAGGAAAAGAACAAGGCCATCAAAAAAAATTACTGTTTAAAAAAAAGTGGCCATCCAAAAAAGTGACTAGTTAAAAAAAGAGTGGCCATAAAAAAAGTGACCGGTTAAAAAAGAATGGCCATTAAAAAAAGAGTGACCACAAAAAATTGGCCCGTAATAAAAGAGAGACCAGTCAAGAAAAAATTGGTCAATAAAAAAATAATTGGCCATCACACAAGGTGAGGAGGTGGCGGCGGCAGAGGCGGTGGCGGAGGCGGCGGTGGAGGCAGAGGCGGCGGAGGCGGCGGCGGAGGCGGTGGCGGCGGAGGCGGCGGCGGAGGCGGTGGAGGTGGAGGCGGTGGAGGCGGAGGCGGCGGAGGCGGCGGAGGAGGAGGTAGGTGGCCCGTAAAAAAAGAGACCAGTAAAAATAAAATTGACTGGTAAAATAAAAAGTCGTAAAAAGAATTTTAAAAATTGGCAGGTAAAAAAGATAAATGGCCATAAAAAAAAACGACTGGTTAAAAAAGAGTGGCCATTAAAAAAGAAGTGGCCAACCAAAAAAGAATTGGGCCATAAAAAAAGACCAGTCCAAAAAAATGGCCAGTAAAAAAGATGTGGCATGAAAAAAAAGTGACTGGTTAAAAAAGAATGGCCATTAAAAAATGTGACCACAAAAAATTGGCCCATAAAAAGAAAGAACGGTCAAAAAAATTTGGCCATTAAAAGAATGTGGCCAACAAAAAAAATAACCGGTAAAAAAAAGTGGCCATTAAAAATATGTGGCCATTAAAAAACAAGTTACTCATTAAAAAAAGAGTGGCCATTAAAGAAAAAATTGACTGGTAAAAAAAAGTGGTCATAAAAAAAGAGTGCAAAAAATGGGCCGGTAAAAAAGATGAATGGCCATCAAAAAAAGTGACCGTTAAAAAAGATGTGGCATTAAAAAAAAAAAATGGCCGGTAAAAAAGATGAATGGCCATAAAAAAAAAATTGCCTGGTTAAAAAAGAGTGACCATTAAAAAAGAAGTGTTCGACCAGAAAAAGAATTGGCCCATTAAAAAAGACCAGTCAAAATAAATTCGCCAGTAAAAAAGATATGGCCATAAAAAAACATGACCGGTTAAAAAAGAATGGCCATTAAAAAAAGAGTGACCACAAAAAATTGGCCCATAAAAAAGAAAGACCAGTCAAAAAAAATTGGCCAGGAAAAGAACGTGGCCATCAAAAAAAATTACTGTTTAAAAAAAGTGGCCATCAAAAAAGTGACTGGTTAAAAAAGAGTGGCCATAAAAAAAGTGACTGGTTAAAAAAGAATGGCCATTAAAAAAAGGGACCACAAAAAATTGGCCCATAAAAAAGAAAGACCAGTCAAAAAAAATTGGCCAGGAAAAGAACGTGGCCATCAAAAAAAATTACTGTTTAAAAAAAAGTGGCCATCCAAAAAAGTGACTGGTTAAAAAAAGAGTGGCCATAAAAAAAGTGACCGGTTAAAAAAGAATGGCCATTAAAAAAAGAGTGACCACAAAAAATTGGCCCGTAATAAAAGATAGACCAGTCAAGAAAAAATTGGTCAATAAAAAAATAATTGGCCATCACACAAAGTGAGGAGGTGGCGGCGGCAGAGGCGGTGGCGGAGGCGGCGGTGGAGGCGGAGGCGGCGGAGGCGGTGGAGGCGGCGGCGAAGGCGGCGGTGGAGGCGGTGGAGGCGGAGGCGTCGGAGGCGGCGGAGGAGGAGGTAGGTGGCCCGTAAAAAAAGAGACCAGTAAAAATAAAATTGACTGGTAAAAAAAAAAGTCGTAAAAAGAATTTTAAAAATTGGCAGGTAAAAAAGATAAATGGCCATCAAAAAAAATGACTGGTTAAAAAAAATGTGGCAATTAAAAAAGAAGTAGCCGACCAAAAAAGAATTGGGCCATAAAAAAGACCAGTCCAAAAAAATGGCCAGTAAAAAAGATGTGGCGTAAAAAAAAATTGACTGGTTAAAAAAGAATGGCCATTAAAAAATGTGACCACAAAAAATTGGCCCATAAAAAAGAAAGAACGGTCAAAAAAATTTGGCCAGTAAAAGAATGTGGCCAACAAAAAAAATAACCGGTAAAAAAAAGTGGGCATTAAAAATATGTGGCCATTAAAAAAAAGTTACTGGTTAAAAAAGAGTGGCCATTAAAGAAAAAATCGACTGGTAAAAAAAAGTGGTCATAAAAAAAAGTGAAAAAAATGGGCCGGTAAAAAAGATGAATGGCCATAAAAAAAAATTGCCGGGTTAAAAAAGAGTGACCATTAAAAAGAAGTGGCCGACCAGAAAAAGAATTGGCCCATTAAAAAAGACCAGTCAAAAAAATTCGCCAGTAAAAAAGATAAGGCCATAAAAAAACATGACCGGTTAAAAAAGAATGGTCATTAAAAAAAGAGTGACCACAAAAAATTGGCCCATAAAAAAGAAAGACCAGTCAAAAAATTGGCTTAGGAAAAGAATGTGGCCATCAAAAAAAATTACTGGTTAAAAAAAAGTGGCTATCAAAAAAAGTGACCACAAAAAATTGGCCCATAAAAAAGAAAGACCAGTCAAATAAAATTGGCCAGGAAAAAAACGTGGCCATCAAAAAAAATTACTGTTTAAAAAAAAGTGGCCAACCAAAAAAGTGGCCATTAAAGAAAAAATTGGTAAAAAAAAAAGTGGTCATAAAAAAAAGTGAAAACAATTGGCCGGAAAAAAGATGATGAATGGCCATCAAAAAAGTGACCGTTAAAAAAGATGTGGCATTAAAAAAAAAAATGGCTGGTAAAAAAGGTGAATGGCCATAAAAAAGAATTGCCTGGTTAAAAAAGAGTGACCATTAAAAAAGAATTGGCCGACCAGAAAAAGAATTGGCCCATTAAAAAAGACCAGTCAAAAAAAATTCGCCAGTAAAAAACATATGGCCATAAAAAAACATGACCGGTTAAAAAAGAATGGCCATTAAAAAAAGTGACCACAAAAAATTGGCCCATAAAAAAGAAAGACCAGTCAAAAAAATTGGCTTAGGAAATGAATGTGGCCATCAAAAAAAATTACTGGTTAAAAAAAAGTGGCCATCAAAAAGGTGACTGGTTAAAAAAGAGTGGCCATAAAAAAAGTGACTAGTTAAAAAAGAATGGCCATTAAAAAAAGTGACCACAAAAAATTGGCCCATAAAAAAGAAAGACCAGTCAAAAAAAATTGGCCAGGAAAAGAACAAGGCCATCAAAAAAAATTACTGTTTAAAAAAAAGTGGCCATCCAAAAAAGTGACTGGTTAAAAAAAGAGTGGCCATAAAAAAAGTGACCGGTTAAAAAAGAATGGCCATTAAAAAAAGAGTGACCACAAAAAATTGGCCCGTAAAAAAAGAGAGACCAGTCAAGAAAAAATTGGTCAATAAAAAAATAATTGGCCATCACACAAGGTGAGGAGGTGGCGGCGGCAGAGGCGGTGGCGGAGGCGGCGGTGGAGGCAGAGGCGGCGGAGGCGGCAGCGGAGGCGGTGGCGGCGGAGGCGGTGGAGGTGGAGGCGGTGGAGGCGGAGGCAGCGGAGGCGGCGGAGGAGGAGGTAGGTGGCCCGTAAAAAAAGAGACCAGTAAAAATAAAATTGACTGGTAAAATAAAAAGTCGTAAAAAGAATTTTAAAAATTGGCAGGTAAAAAAGATAAATGGCCATAAAAAAAAACGACTGGTTAAAAAAGAGTGGCCATTAAAAAAGAAGTGGCCAACCAAAAAAGAATTGGGCCATAAAAAAAGACCAGTCCAAAAAAATGGCCAGTAAAAAAGATGTGGCATGAAAAAAAAGTGACTGGTTAAAAAAGAATGGCCATTAAAAAATGTGACCACAAAAAATTGGCCCATAAAAAGAAAGAACGGTCAAAAAAATTTGGCCATTAAAAGAATGTGGCCAACAACAAAAAATAACCGGTAAAAAAAAGTGGCCATTAAAAATATGTGGCCTTTAAAAAACAAGTTACTCGTTAAAAAAAGAGTGGCCATTAAAGAAAAAATTGACTGGTAAAAAAAAGTGGTCATAAAAAAAGAGTGCAAAAAATGGGCCGGTAAAAAAGATGAATGGCCATCAAAAAAAGTGACCGTTAAAAAAGATGTGGCATTAAAAAAAAAAAAATGGCCGGTAAAAAAGATAAATGGCCATAAAAAAAAATTGCCTGGTTAAAAAAGAGTGACCATTAAAAAAGAAGTGTTCGACCAGAAAAAGAATTGGCCCATTAAAAAAGACCAGTCAAAATAAATTCGCCAGTAAAAAAGATATGGCCATAAAAAAACATGACCGGTTAAAAAAGAATGGCCATTAAAAAAAGAGTGACCACAAAAAATTGGCCCATAAAAAAGAAAGACCAGTCAAAAAAAATTGGCCAGGAAAAGAACGTGGCCATCAAAAAAAATTGCTGTTTAAAAAAAAGTGGCCATCAAAAAAGTGACTGGTTAAAAAAGAGTGGCCATAAAAAAAAGTGACTGGTTAAAAAAGAATGGCCATTAAAAAAAGTGACCACAAAAAATTGGCCTATAAAAAAGAAAGACCAGTCAAAAAAAATTGGCCAGGAAAAGAACGTGGCCATCAACAAAAATTACTGTTTAAAAAAAAGTGGCCATCCAAAAAAGTGACTGGTTAAAAAAAGAGTGGCCATAAAAAAAGTGACCGGTTAAAAAAGAATGGCCATTAAAAAAAGAGTGACCACAAAAAATTGGCCCGTAAAAAAAGAGAGACCAGTCAAGAAAAAATTGGTCAATAAAAAAATAATTGGCCATCACACAAGGTGAGGAGGTGGCGGCGGCAGAGGCGGTGGCGGAGGCGGCGGTGGAGGCAGAGGCGGCGGAGGCGGCGGCGGAGGCGGTGGCGGCGGAGGCGGCGGCGGAGGCGGTGGAGGTGGAGGCGGTGGAGGCGGAGGCGGCGGAGGCGGTGGAGGAGGAGGTAGGTGGCCCGTAAAAAAAGAGACCAGTAAAAATAAAATTGACTGGTAAAATAAAAAGTCGTAAAAAGAATTTTAAAAATTGGCAGGTAAAAAAGATAAATGGCCATAAAAAAAAACGACTGGTTAAAAAAGAGTGGCCATTAAAAAAGAAGTGGCCAACCAAAAAAGAATTGGGCCATAAAAAAAGACCAGTCCAAAAAAATGGCCAGTAAAAAAGATGTGGCATGAAAAAAAAGTGACTGGTTAAAAAAGAATGGCCATTAAAAAATGTGACCACAAAAAATTGGCCCATAAAAAGAAAGAACGGTCAAAAAAATTAGGCCAGTAAAAGAATGTGGCCAACAAATAAAATAACCGGTAAAAAAAAGTGGCCATTAAAAATATGTGGCCATTAAAAAACAAGTTACTCGTTAAAAAAGAGTGGCCATTAAAGAAAAAATTGACTGGTAAAAAAAAGTGGTCATAAAAAAAGAGTGCAAAAAATGTGCCGGTAAAAAAGATGAATGGCCATCAAAAAAAGTGACCGTTAAAAAAGATGTGGCATTAAAAAAAAAAAATGGCCGGTAAAAAAGATGAATGGCCATAAAAAAAAATTGCCTGGTTAAAAAAGAGTGACCATTAAAAAAGAAGTGTTCGACCAGAAAAAAAATTGGCCCATTAAAAAAGACCAGTCAAAATAAATTCGCCAGTAAAAAAGATATGGCCATGAAAAAAACATGACCGGTTAAGAAAGAATGGCCATTAAAAAAAGAGTGACCACAAAAAATTGGCCCATAAAAAAGAAAGACCAGTCAAAAAATATTGGCCAGGAAAAGAACGTGGCCATCAAAAAAAATTACTGTTTAAAAAAAAGTGGCCATCCAAAAAAGTGACTGGTTAAAAAAAGAGTGGCCATAAAAAAAGTGACCGGTTAAAAAAGAATGGCCATTAAAAAAAGAGTGACCACAAAAAATTGGCCCGTAATAAAAGATAGACCAGTCAAGAAAAAATTGGTCAATAAAAAAATAATTGGCCATCACACAAAGTGAGGAGGTGGCGGCGGCAGAGGCGGTGGCGGAGGCGGCGGTGGAGGCGGAGGCGGCGGAGGCGGTGGAGGCGGCGGCGAAGGCGGCGGTGGAGGCGGTGGAGGCGGAGGCGTCGGAGGTGGCGGAGGAGGAGGTAGGTGGCCCGTAAAAAAAGAGACCAGTAAAAATAAAATTGACTGGTAAAAAAAAAAGTCGTAAAAAATTGGCAGGTAAAAAAGATAAATGGCCATCAAAAAAAATGACTGGTTAAAAAAGATGTGGCAATTAAAAAAGATGTGGCGTAAAAAAAAGTGACTGGTTAAAAAAGAATGGCCATTAAAAAATGTGACCACAAAAAATTGGCCCATAAAAAAGAAAGAATGGTCAAACAAATTTGGCCAGTAAAAGAATGTGGCCAACAAAAAAAATAACCGGTAAAAAAAAGTGGCCATTAAAATATGTGGCCATTAAAAAACAAGTTACTCGTTAAAAAAGAATGGCCATTAAAGAAAAAATTGACTGGTAAAAAAAAGTGGTCATAAAAAAAGAGTGCAAAAAATGGGCCGGTAAAAAAGATGAATGGCCATCAAAAAAAGTGATCGTTAAAAAAGATGTGGCATAAAAAAAAAATGGCTGGTAAAAAAGGTGAATGGCCATAAAAAAAAATTGCCTGGTTAAAAAAGAGTGACCATTAAAAAAGAAGTAGCCGACCAGAAAAAGAATTGGCCCATTAAAAAAGACCAGTCAAAAAAAATTCGCCAGTAAAAAACATATGGCCATAAAAAAACATGACCGGTTAAAAAAGAATGGCCATTAAAAAAAGAGTGACCACAAAAAATTGGCCCATAAAAAGAAAGACCAGTCAAAAAATTGGCTTAGGAAAAGAATGTGGCCATCAAAAAAGAATTACTGGTTGAAAAAAAGTGGCCATCTAAAAAGTGACTGGCTAAAAAAGAGTGGCCATAAAAAAAAGTGACTGGTTAAAAAAGAATGGCCATTAAAAAAAGTGACCACAAAAAATTGGCCCATAAAAAAGAAAGACCAGTCAAATAAAATTGGCCAGGAAAAGAACGTGGCCATCAAAAAAAATTACTGTTTAAAAAAAAGTGGCCAACCAAAAAAGTGGCCATTAAAGAAAAAATTGACTGGTTAAAAAAAAAAGTGGTCATAAAAAAAAGTGAAAACAATTGGCCGGAAAAAAGATGATGAATGGCCATCAAAAAAAGTGACCGTTAAAAAAGATGTGGCATTAAAAAAAAAAATGGCTGGTAAAAAAGGTGAATGGCCATAAAAAAAAATTGCCTGGTTAAAAAAGAGTGACCATTAAAAAAGAAGTGGCCGACCAGAAAAAGAATTGGCCCATTAAAAAAGACCAGTCAAAAAAAATTCGCCAGTAAAAAACATATGGCCATAAAAAAAACATGACCGGTTAAAAAAGAATGGCCATTAAAAAAAGAGTGACCACAAAAAATTGGCCCATAAAAAAGAAAGACCAGTCAAAAAAATTGGCTTAGGAAATGAATGTGGCCATCAAAACAAATTACTGGTTAAAAAAAAGTGGCCATCAAAAAGGTGACTGGTTAAAAAAGAGTGGCCATAAAAAACATGACCGGTTAAAAAAGAATGGCCATTAAAAAAAGAGTGACCACAAAAAATTGGCCCGTAAAAAAAGAGAGACCAGTCAAGAAAAAATTGGTCAATAAAAAAATAATTGGCCATCACACAAGGTGAGGAGGTGGCGGCGGCAGAGGCGGTGGCGGAGGCGGCGGTGGAGGCAGAGGCGGCGGAGGCGGCGGCGGAGGCGGTGGCGGCGGAGGCGGCGGCGGAGGCGGTGGAGGTGGAGGCGGTGGAGGCGGAGGCGGCGGAGGCGGTGGAGGAGGAGGTAGGTGGCCCGTAAAAAAAGAGACCAGTAAAAATAAAATTGACTGGTAAAATAAAAAGTCGTAAAAAGAATTTTAAAAATTGGCAGGTAAAAAAGATAAATGGCCATAAAAAAAAACGACTGGTTAAAAAAGAGTGGCCATTAAAAAAGAAGTGGCCAACCAAAAAAGAATTGGGCCATAAAAAAAGACCAGTCCAAAAAAATGGCCAGTAAAAAAGATGTGGCATGAAAAAAAAGTGACTGGTTAAAAAAGAATGGCCATTAAAAAATGTGACCACAAAAAATTGGCCCATAAAAAGAAAGAACGGTCAAAAAAATTAGGCCAGTAAAAGAATGTGGCCAACAAATAAAATAACCGGTAAAAAAAAGTGGCCATTAAAAATATGTGGCCATTAAAAAACAAGTTACTCGTTAAAAAAGAGTGGCCATTAAAGAAAAAATTGACTGGTAAAAAAAAGTGGTCATAAAAAAAGAGTGCAAAAAATGTGCCGGTAAAAAAGATGAATGGCCATCAAAAAAAGTGACCGTTAAAAAAGATGTGGCATTAAAAAAAAAAAATGGCCGGTAAAAAAGATGAATGGCCATAAAAAAAAATTGCCTGGTTAAAAAAGAGTGACCATTAAAAAAGAAGTGTTCGACCAGAAAAAGAATTGGCCCATTAAAAAAGACCAGTCAAAATAAATTCGCCAGTAAAAAAGATATGGCCATGAAAAAAACATGACCGGTTAAGAAAGAATGGCCATTAAAAAAAGAGTGACCACAAAAAATTGGCCCATAAAAAAGAAAGACCAGTCAAAAAAAATTGGCCAGGAAAAGAACGTGGCCATCAAAAAAAATTACTGTTTAAAAAAAAGTGGCCATCCAAAAAAGTGACTGGTTAAAAAAAGAGTGGCCATAAAAAAAGTGACCGGTTAAAAAAGAATGGCCATTAAAAAAAGAGTGACCACAAAAAATTGGCCCGTAATAAAAGATAGACCAGTCAAGAAAAAATTGGTCAATAAAAAAATAATTGGCCATCACACAAAGTGAGGAGGTGGCGGCGGCAGAGGCGGTGGCGGAGGCGGCGGTGGAGGCGGAGGCGGCGGAGGCGGTGGAGGCGGCGGCGAAGGCGGCGGTGGAGGCGGTGGAGGCGGAGGCGTCGGAGGTGGCGGAGGAGGAGGTAGGTGGCCCGTAAAAAAAGAGACCAGTAAAAATAAAATTGACTGGTAAAAAAAAAAGTCGTAAAAAATTGGCAGGTAAAAAAGATAAATGGCCATCAAAAAAAATGACTGGTTAAAAAAGATGTGGCAATTAAAAAAGATGTGGCGTAAAAAAAAGTGACTGGTTAAAAAAGAATGGCCATTAAAAAATGTGACCACAAAAAATTGGCCCATAAAAAAGAAAGAATGGTCAAAAAAATTTGGCCAGTAAAAGAATGTGGCCAACAAAAAAAATAACCGGTAAAAAAAAGTGGCCATTAAAATATGTGGCCATTAAAAAACAAGTTACTCGTTAAAAAAGAATGGCCATTAAAGAAAAAATTGACTGGTAAAAAAAAGTGGTCATAAAAAAAGAGTGCAAAAAATGGGCCGGTAAAAAAGATGAATGGCCATCAAAAAAAGTGACCGTTAAAAAAGATGTGGCATAAAAAAAAAATGGCTGGTAAAAAAGGTGAATGGCCATAAAAAAAAATTGCCTGGTTAAAAAAGAGTGACCATTAAAAAAGAAGTAGCCGACCAGAAAAGAAATGGCCCGTAAAAAAGACCAGTCAAAAAAAATTGCCCATTAAAAAAGATGTGGCCATAAAAAAACATGATGGGTTAAAAAAGAATCGCCATTAAAAAAAGAGTGACCACAAAAAATTGGCCCATTAAAAAGAAAGACCAGTCAAAAAATTTGGCCAGTAAAAGAATGTGGCCATCAAAAAAACAACCGGTAAAAAAAAGTGGCCATTAAAAAAGATGTGGCCATTAAAAAAGGTGACCGGTTAAAAAAGAGTGGCCATTAAAGAAAACATTGACTGGTAAAAAAAAAAGTGGTCATAAAAAAAAGTGAAAAAAATGGGCCGGTAAAAAAGATGAATGGCCATCAAAAAAAGTAACCGGTTAAGAAAGAATGACCATTTAAAAAAAGTGACCGACCAGAAAAGAATTGGCCTGTAAAAAAAGACCAGTCAAACAAAATTTGGCCAGTTAAAAAGATGTGGCCATAAAAAAAAAAGAATGGCCATCAAAAAAGTGACCAGTTGAAAATAATGGCCATTAAAAAAAGAATGATGTTCCAAAAAAATTGGCCAGTAAAAAGATGTGGACGTCAAAAACAGTGACCGGTTGAAGAAGAGTGACCATTAAAGAAAATATTAACTGGTCAAAAAAAGGCGCATTAAAAAAAAACATGTGACTGGTAAAAAGAACAGTTTGTCCATAAAAAAGATTAATGGTCATCAACAAAAGTGACCACTTTAATAAGCGCAGCTACAGTAATCCCTCGCCACTTCGCGGTTCAAGTTTCGCGACCTCAGTGCATCACGGATTTTTCGAACTGATTTAAAGGCCTCATTATACCTGTACAGTAACACCATCATCATTCATCATCACATTCATCGAACTGCACAGGTCTGTCATCGTCATTGTCATCGTCATTGTTATCGTCGTCGTCGTCATTACTGGAGTCAAGTCTCAAGATTCTACTGTCATTGGTGAGTGTAGAACACCATAATACGTATCGTATGAGAGAGAGAGAGAGAGTGAATGTATAATATTAAGGTTTTATAATTAAATAAATTTAAGTAAAATATATATATAAAGAATAAATATACATATTTTAAATATTCTGGTACCCACACACACATATACGGAAATTCCTAGGGGGCCAATCCTACTTCGCGGATTTTCACCTATCGCGAGGGGTTCCGGTCCCCATTAACCGCGATAAACGAGGGATCACTATTACAAAAAGCATTGGCTGGTAAAAAAAACTACAGTGATGACTAAAAACTGATGGACTATTATGAATGAAATTGGTCAGTAAAAAATATGAATAGCCAACAAAAAAAAGTGACGGGTTGAAAAAGAATGGCCATTAAAAAAAGTGACCACAAAAAATTGGCCTATAAAAAAGAAAGACCAGTCAAAAAAAATTGGCCAGGAAAAGAACGTGGCCATCAACAAAAATTACTGTTTAAAAAAAAGTGGCCATCCAAAAAAGTGACTGGTTAAAAAAAGAGTGGCCATAAAAAAAGTGACCGGTTAAAAAAGAATGGCCATTAAAAAAAGAGTGACCACAAAAAATTGGCCCGTAAAAAAAGAGAGACCAGTCAAGAAAAAATTGGTCAATAAAAAAATAATTGGCCATCACACAAGGTGAGGAGGTGGCGGCGGCAGAGGCGGTGGCGGAGGCGGCGTTGGAGGCAGAGGCGGCGGAGGCGGCGGCGGAGGCGGTGGCGGCGGAGGCGGCGGCGGAGGCGGTGGAGGTGGAGGCGGTGGAGGCGGAGGCGGCGGAGGCGGTGGAGGAGGAGGTAGGTGGCCCGTAAAAAAAGAGACCAGTAAAAATAAAATTGACTGGTAAAATAAAAAGTCGTAAAAAGAATTTTAAAAATTGGCAGGTAAAAAAGATAAATGGCCATAAAAAAAAACGACTGGTTAAAAAAGAGTGGCCATTAAAAAAGAAGTGGCCAACCAAAAAAGAATTGGGCCATAAAAAAAGACCAGTCCAAAAAAATGGCCAGTAAAAAAGATGTGGCATGAAAAAAAAGTGACTGGTTAAAAAAGAATGGCCATTAAAAAATGTGACCACAAAAAATTGGCCCATAAAAAGAAAGAACGGTCAAAAAAATTAGGCCAGTAAAAGAATGTGGCCAACAAATAAAATAACCGGTAAAAAAAAGTGGCCATTAAAAATATGTGGCCATTAAAAAACAAGTTACTCGTTAAAAAAGAGTGGCCATTAAAGAAAAAATTGACTGGTAAAAAAAAGTGGTCATAAAAAAAGAGTGCAAAAAATGTGCCGGTAAAAAAGATGAATGGCCATCAAAAAAAGTGACCGTTAAAAAAGATGTGGCATTAAAAAAAAAAAATGGCCGGTAAAAAAGATGAATGGCCATAAAAAAAAATTGCCTGGTTAAAAAAGAGTGACCATTAAAAAAGAAGTGTTCGACCAGAAAAAGAATTGGCCCATTAAAAAAGACCAGTCAAAATAAATTCGCCAGTAAAAAAGATATGGCCATGAAAAAAACATGACCGGTTAAGAAAGAATGGCCATTAAAAAAAGAGTGACCACAAAAAATTGGCCCATAAAAAAGAAAGACCAGTCAAAAAATATTGGCCAGGAAAAGAACGTGGCCATCAAAAAAAATTACTGTTTAAAAAAAAGTGGCCATCCAAAAAAGTGACTGGTTAAAAAAAGAGTGGCCATAAAAAAAGTGACCGGTTAAAAAAGAATGGCCATTAAAAAAAGAGTGACCACAAAAAATTGGCCCGTAATAAAAGATAGACCAGTCAAGAAAAAATTGGTCAATAAAAAAATAATTGGCCATCACACAAAGTGAGGAGGTGGCGGCGGCAGAGGCGGTGGCGGAGGCGGCGGTGGAGGCGGAGGCGGCGGAGGCGGTGGAGGCGGCGGCGAAGGCGGCGGTGGAGGCGGTGGAGGCGGAGGCGTCGGAGGTGGCGGAGGAGGAGGTAGGTGGCCCGTAAAAAAAGAGACCAGTAAAAATAAAATTGACTGGTAAAAAAAAAAGTCGTAAAAAATTGGCAGGTAAAAAAGATAAATGGCCATCAAAAAAAATGACTGGTTAAAAAAGATGTGGCAATTAAAAAAGATGTGGCGTAAAAAAAAGTGACTGGTTAAAAAAGAATGGCCATTAAAAAATGTGACCACAAAAAATTGGCCCATAAAAAAGAAAGAATGGTCAAAAAAATTTGGCCAGTAAAAGAATGTGGCCAACAAAAAAAATAACCGGTAAAAAAAAGTGGCCATTAAAATATGTGGCCATTAAAAAACAAGTTACTCGTTAAAAAAGAATGGCCATTAAAGAAAAAATTGACTGGTAAAAAAAAGTGGTCATAAAAAAAGAGTGCAAAAAATGGGCCGGTAAAAAAGATGAATGGCCATCAAAAAAAGTGATCGTTAAAAAAGATGTGGCATAAAAAAAAAATGGCTGGTAAAAAAGGTGAATGGCCATAAAAAAAAATTGCCTGGTTAAAAAAGAGTGACCATTAAAAAAGAAGTAGCCGACCAGAAAAAGAATTGGCCCATTAAAAAAGACCAGTCAAAAAAAATTCGCCAGTAAAAAACATATGGCCATAAAAAAACATGACCGGTTAAAAAAGAATGGCCATTAAAAAAAGAGTGACCACAAAAAATTGGCCCATAAAAAGAAAGACCAGTCAAAAAATTGGCTTAGGAAAAGAATGTGGCCATCAAAAAAGAATTACTGGTTGAAAAAAAGTGGCCATCTAAAAAGTGACTGGCTAAAAAAGAGTGGCCATAAAAAAAAGTGACTGGTTAAAAAAGAATGGCCATTAAAAAAAGTGACCACAAAAAATTGGCCCATAAAAAAGAAAGACCAGTCAAATAAAATTGGCCAGGAAAAGAACGTGGCCATCAAAAAAAATTACTGTTTAAAAAAAAGTGGCCAACCAAAAAAGTGGCCATTAAAGAAAAAATTGACTGGTTAAAAAAAAAGTGGTCATAAAAAAAAGTGAAAACAATTGGCCGGAAAAAAGATGATGAATGGCCATCAAAAAAAGTGACCGTTAAAAAAGATGTGGCATTAAAAAAAAAAATGGCTGGTAAAAAAGGTGAATGGCCATAAAAAAAAATTGCCTGGTTAAAAAAGAGTGACCATTAAAAAAGAAGTGGCCGACCAGAAAAAGAATTGGCCCATTAAAAAAGACCAGTCAAAAAAAATTCGCCAGTAAAAAACATATGGCCATAAAAAAAACATGACCGGTTAAAAAAGAATGGCCATTAAAAAAAGAGTGACCACAAAAAATTGGCCCATAAAAAAGAAAGACCAGTCAAAAAAATTGGCTTAGGAAATGAATGTGGCCATCAAAACAAATTACTGGTTAAAAAAAAGTGGCCATCAAAAAGGTGACTGGTTAAAAAAGAGTGGCCATAAAAAACATGACCGGTTAAAAAAGAATGGCCATTAAAAAAAGAGTGACCACAAAAAATTGGCCCGTAAAAAAAGAGAGACCAGTCAAGAAAAAATTGGTCAATAAAAAAATAATTGGCCATCACACAAGGTGAGGAGGTGGCGGCGGCAGAGGCGGTGGCGGAGGCGGCGGTGGAGGCAGAGGCGGCGGAGGCGGCGGCGGAGGCGGTGGCGGCGGAGGCGGCGGCGGAGGCGGTGGAGGTGGAGGCGGTGGAGGCGGAGGCGGCGGAGGCGGTGGAGGAGGAGGTAGGTGGCCCGTAAAAAAAGAGACCAGTAAAAATAAAATTGACTGGTAAAATAAAAAGTCGTAAAAAATTGGCAGGTAAAAAAGATAAATGGCCATCAAAAAAAATGACTGGTTAAAAAAGATGTGGCAATTAAAAAAGATGTGGCGTAAAAAAAAGTGACTGGTTAAAAAAGAATGGCCATTAAAAAATGTGACCACAAAAAATTGGCCCATAAAAAAGAAAGAATGGTCAAAAAAATTTGGCCAGTAAAAGAATGTGGCCAACAAAAAAAATAACCGGTAAAAAAAAGTGGCCATTAAAATATGTGGCCATTAAAAAACAAGTTACTCGTTAAAAAAGAATGGCCATTAAAGAAAAAATTGACTGGTAAAAAAAAGTGGTCATAAAAAAAGAGTGCAAAAAATGGGCCGGTAAAAAAGATGAATGGCCATCAAAAAAAGTGACCGTTAAAAAAGATGTGGCATAAAAAAAAAATGGCTGGTAAAAAAGGTGAATGGCCATAAAAAAAAATTGCCTGGTTAAAAAAGAGTGACCATTAAAAAAGAAGTAGCCGACCAGAAAAGAAATGGCCCGTAAAAAAGACCAGTCAAAAAAAATTGCCCATTAAAAAAGATGTGGCCATAAAAAAACATGATGGGTTAAAAAAGAATCGCCATTAAAAAAAGAGTGACCACAAAAAATTGGCCCATTAAAAAGAAAGACCAGTCAAAAAATTTGGCCAGTAAAAGAATGTGGCCATCAAAAAAACAACCGGTAAAAAAAAGTGGCCATTAAAAAAGATGTGGCCATTAAAAAAGGTGACCGGTTAAAAAAGAGTGGCCATTAAAGAAAACATTGACTGGTAAAAAAAAAAGTGGTCATAAAAAAAAGTGAAAAAAATGGGCCGGTAAAAAAGATGAATGGCCATCAAAAAAAGTAACCGGTTAAGAAAGAATGACCATTTAAAAAAAGTGACCGACCAGAAAAGAATTGGCCTGTAAAAAAAGACCAGTCAAACAAAATTTGGCCAGTTAAAAAGATGTGGCCATAAAAAAAAAAGAATGGCCATCAAAAAAGTGACCAGTTGAAAATAATGGCCATTAAAAAAAGAATGATGTTCCAAAAAAATTGGCCAGTAAAAAGATGTGGACGTCAAAAACAGTGACCGGTTGAAGAAGAGTGACCATTAAAGAAAATATTAACTGGTCAAAAAAAGGCGCATTAAAAAAAAACATGTGACTGGTAAAAAGAACAGTTTGTCCATAAAAAAGATTAATGGTCATCAACAAAAGTGACCACTTTAATAAGCGCAGCTACAGTAATCCCTCGCCACTTCGCGGTTCAAGTTTCGCGACCTCAGTGCATCACGGATTTTTCGAACTGATTTAAAGGCCTCATTATACCTGTAAAGTAACACCATCATCATTCATCATCACATTCATCGAACTGCACAGGTCTGTCATCGTCATTGTCATCGTCATTGTTATCGTCGTCGTCGTCATTACTGGAGTCAAGTCTCAAGATTCTACTGTCATTGGTGAGTGTAGAACACCATAATACGTATCGTATGAGAGAGAGAGAGAGAGTGAATGTATAATATTAAGGTTTTATAATTAAATAAATTTAAGTAAAATATATATATAAAGAATAAATATACATATTTTAAATATTCTGGTACCCACACACACATATACGGAAATTCCTAGGGGGCCAATCCTACTTCGCGGATTTTCACCTATCGCGAGGGGTTCCGGTCCCCATTAACCGCGATAAACGAGGGATCACTATTACAAAAAGCATTGGCTGGTAAAAAAAACTACAGTGATGACTAAAAACTGATGGACTATTATGAATGAAATTGGTCAGTAAAAAATATGAATAGCCAACAAAAAAAAGTGACGGGTTGAAAAAGAATGGCCATTAAAAAAAAATGATGTTTCAAAAAAATTGGCCAGTAAAAAGATGTGGCCATCAAAAAATGTGACCGGTCGAAAAAGAGAAGCCATAAAAAAGAAGTGACCATCAACAAAAAAATTGCCAGGACAAACTAGTGATCATTCCAAAAAAAATTGGCCCATAAAAAAGACTTCATGGCCATCAAAAAAAGTGAATGTTTGAATAAGAGTGGCCATTAAGGAAAAAGTGACTGATCAAAAAAAGGTCCATTAAAAAAAACATATGACTGGTCAAAAAACCAGTTGCTTCGTAAAAAAGATTAATGGCCATCAACAAAAGTGACCATTTGAATAAGCGCAGCTATTACAAAAAGCATTGGCCGGTCAAAAAATACAGTGACGATTAAAAACTGATGGACTATTACGAATTAAATTGGTCAGTAAAAAATATTAATGGCTATCAACAAAAGTGATGGGTTGAATAAGAGTGGCCATTAAGGAAAAAGTGACTGATCAAAAAAACTGTGGCGATTAAAAATTATGGAACGGTCCAAAAAAAATTGGCCAGTAAAAAAATTAAATGGCCATCAAAACAGTGACCAGTTGAAGAAGACTGACCATTAAAGAAATTATTAACTGGTCAAAAAAAGGCGCATTAAAAAAAACACGTGACTGGTCAAAAAAACAGTTGGTCCGTAAAAAAGGTTAATGGCCATCAACAAAAGTGACCATTTGAATAAGCGCAGCTATTACAAAAGCATTGGCTGGTAAAAAAACTACAGTGACGACTAAAACCTGATGGACTATTGTGAATGAAATTGGTCAGTAAAAAATTTGAATAGCCAACAAAAAAAGAGTGACGGGTTGAAAAAGAATGGCCATTAGAAAAAAGATGATGTTTCAAAAAAATTGGTCAGTAAAAAGATGTGGCCATCAAAAAGAAGTGACCATCAACAAAAAAATTGCCAGGACAAACTAGTGATCGTTCCAAAAAAAATTGGCCCGTATAAAAGACTTCATGGCCATCAAAAAAAGTGAATGTTTGAATAAGAGTGGCCATTAAGGAAAAAGTGACTGATCAAAAAAACTGTGGCGATTAAAAATTATGGAACGGTCCAAAAGAAATTGGCCAGTAAAAAAAATTAAATGGCCATCAAAACAGTGACCGGTTGAAGAAGAGTGACCATTAAAGAAAATATTAACTGGTCAAATAAAGGCGCATTAAAAAAAACATGTGACTGGTTAAAAAAACAGTTGGTCCGTAAAAAAGATTAATGGCCATCAACAAAGTGACCATTTGAATAAGCGCAGCTATTACAAAAAGCATTGGCCGGTCAAAAAATACAGTGACGATTAAAAACTGATGGACAATTACGAATGAAATTGGTCAGTAAAAAATATTAATGGCCATTAAAAAAAGTGACGGGTTGATGAAGAGTGGCATTTAATGAAAATAGAAAATGGTCAAAAAAGAGTGGCCATTAAAAAAGAAAATGACCGGTTTAAAAACAGTGGCCATTTAAAAAAAGTGATGAGTCTGAAACAAATATGGCCCTTTTTTTGACTCGTCAATCATTTTTTTAATGGCCACTCTTATTCTACTGGTCACTCTTTTTGATAGCCACTTAATTTTTTTGGGGCCGTTCAATCGTTTTTTTAATGGCCACTCTTTTTGACCATTTATTATTTTATTTAATGGACACTCTTTTTCAACCTGTCACTTATTTTTATGGCCACTTATTTTTATACTGGGCGATTTTTTTGGACCGGTCACTTATTTTTTAATGGCCACTGTTTTTGACCTGTTAATCTCTTCTTGATTGGTCACTATTTTCAAACCAACCCATAAAAATGGCCATCAAGAAAAGTGACTGGTTGAACAAAGGTCCTATTAAAAAAAATTAAATGGTCGAAAAAAAGTGGCCATTTAAAAAAAGAAAACACGAGTTAAAAAAATTGGACAGTAAAAACATTAGTGGCCATTAAAAGTGACTTTGAATAAGAGTGTCCATGAAATAAAACATTCACTGGTTAAAATAAAGAAAGTACATGAAGGCCCATAAAAAAAGTGACCAGTCAAAAAAAACAGTGGCAAGTAAAACAAGTAAGTGGCCATCAAAAAACATGACTGGTTAAAAAAGGGAAGCCTTGAAAGAAAAGGTTAACTGGTAAAAAAAAAGTGGCCATTCAAAATGAGTGAACGATGTTTAAAAGATTGGCCTGTAAGAAAAGTTAATGGCCATCAAAAAAAGTGACTGTTTGAATAAGAGTGGCCATTAAGAATAAAAAGTGACCGGTTGAAAAACAGTGGCCATTGAAAAAAGTGATGAGTCCAAAACAAATATGGCCCTTTTTTTTTTACTCATCAACCATTTCTTTAATGGCCACTCTTATTCTACTGGTCACTCTTTTTGATGGCCACTTAACTTTTTTACGGGCCAATTTTTTTTGGACCAGTCAATCGTTTTTTTAATGGCCACTTTTTTTGGGACCGGTCACTTTTTTAGAATGGCAAACTTTTTTTGACCATTTATTATTTTATTTAATGGACACTTTTTCAACCTGTCACTTATTTTATAGCTACTTATTTTTTTTACTGGGAAATGTATTTGACCGGTCACTTCTTTTTAAATGGCCACTTTTTTTTGACCGGCTAATCTCTTCTTTGTTGGCCACTATTTTCAAACCGCCCCATAAAAATGGCCATCAAGAAAAGTGACTGGTTGAACAAAGGTGCTATTAAAAAATATGAAATGGTCGAAAAAAGTGGCTATTTAAAAAAAAAAAGACCAGTCAAAAAAATTGGGCTGTAAAAAAATTACTGGCCATCAAAAAAACTGACTGGTTAAAACGAGTTTCCATGAAAGAAAACATTCACAGGTTAAAAAAAAGAAAGTACATAAAGGCCCATAAAAAAGTGAGCAATAAAAGAAAACAGTGGCCAGTAAAAAAGTAAGTGGTTAAAAAAGAGAGGCCATGATAAAAAAGATTAACTGGTCAAAAAATAAGTGGCCATTAAAAATGAGTGAACGATCCAAAAAAATGGCCCGTAAAAAAATAAATGGCCATCAGAAAAAGTGACCGGTTGAAAAAGAATGACCATTAAAATAAATGACTGGTCAAAAAATAATTGGCCAGTAAAAAAAAGTTAATGGCCATCAAAAACGAGTGACTACATCATTAGACCTCCTTTGCCCGTACCAAAATATAATAATAGGGTTTTCCCCTTTTTTCTGGCAACAAAACTGAAACCTCTTTACAAGGATTCATGTCTGCATTAACCACAATACTTGCAGTCGAAATGCAAACAAAAACACACTATGATAATATATGCATTGTCCTTGAAACTGATTGGTCCACACCAAGGGCCATCAAAAACAATGATCAATTGAAAAAGAGTGGCCTTTAAATAAAATATTAAATGGTAAAAAAAGAATGTCCATTTAAACAGAAAGTGACCGGTCAACAAAACAGTTGCCATTAAAAAAAACTGATGGCTCAAAAAAATTGAGTCCTTTCTTTTTTTAATAGTCAATCATTTCTTTAATGGCCACTCTTATTCAACCGGTCACTTTTTTTGAAGGCCACTTTTACTGGGCAATCATTTTTTGACTGGTCACTTCTTTTTTAATGGCCACTTCTTTTTGACCAGTTAATATTTAATTTATTGGCCACTCTGTTTCAACCGGTCAGTAAAAAAGAAAAAGAGCTATCAAAAAAAGTGAACGTTTGAATGAGAGTGGCCATTAAAGAAAATATTAATATCAAATGGTCAAATGGCCACTCTTTTTCAACCGTTCAATACCCTTTTTTAATGACCACTTGTTTTTTTGACCAGTTAATTCTTTCTTTAATGGCCATTCTTTTTTAACCTGTCACTTCTTTTTCATGGCCACTTATTTTTCTTTCTGACTACATTTTTTTGACCAGTCAATGCTTTTTTAATGGACCCTGTTTTTTTTTACCAATGTTTTCTTTAATAGCCACTGTTTCAAATGATCCGTTTTTTTAATGGCCACTTTTCTTTGACCAGTTAATCTTTTATTTAATGGCCACCTTTTTCAACATTTTTTTACAGCCACTAAATTTTTACTGTCCAAATTATTTTTTGACCGTTAAAAATGCTTTTAATGCACCCTTTTTTTACCCATTAAAATTTTTCTTTAATGGCCACTCTTTTTCAACTGGTGATTTTTTTTGATTGCCACTTATTTTTTTACAGGCCATTTTTTGACTGGTTATGGTTTTTTAATGGCGAACTTTTTTTGACCAGTTAATCTTTTCTTTAATGGCCACTGTCTCGGCCTCGCTGTGCGCTGCGTTGCACCACTATCTGAGTAGTAAGCCAGTGAACTCAAACATGTACGCCAAGCTCTTAAGGCTAATGGTTACTCCGACTACACAATCCGCAAAGCCATCACTCCAACCATCAAGAAGGATCCTGTTGAGGAGCCTTTCAAGACCATCACCTTACCCTACATTGCTGGGGTCACAAAAAAGATCTCCAAAATCCTGATTAAGCACAAGATCCAGGTCCGATTCAACACAGTACATAAAATCTGTGATCTGGTCCCATCTGTAAAAGATGTGGTTCCAGACATACAGTACCCTGGCGTCTACAAACTAAGTTGCCTCTGTGGTAGCAGTTACATTGGAGAAACCAAACGACATGTCTCGGACCGCATCCGTGAACATAAAGCAGACTTGAAACACGGTAGGACAAACACCTCAGCCGTGGCAGATCACTGTTACAATTCAGTGGGTTTACATGATATTGACTTCTCCAAGACAGAGGTTTTCTGCAAGCCATCTGGCTACCATGAAAGATTCGTTCATGAGGCGATCCACATATACAAACACAGAGACAATTTCAACCGAGAAGATGGATTCCGGCTTAGCAATCATTGGAAGGACGTAATCAACCATTTCGGATCTTAACTGATTGTGTCCACGTTTACGGTAACTTTCAGACCGCGTTCCACTCACTGACATTGACTATATATCTTGTATTCTCCGCAGGGAATAGATTCTTTGCTCCGCTGCAAGCTTTCTACCACCACTCTCCCATTGACATATTTCGTTGCTTCCTCTTAGTACCTTTCACGCGACGGTTAATGGTATAGTGTATAGCATAATGTATAATAATAAATAGTATTAAAGTGTAATGTTTAATACAATGTATAAGGTAATATATAGTATCGTAATTGTAGAGTGAATATACAGCAGTGTGGTATACAGTTGGGTGGGTAGATTAATACATAGTGTAATATTACACTATGTATTATTCTAAGACATAGGGTAGTGTATAGTAATACAGTATACAATTTAATGTTGGGTTTGTCTATGGCAGCATATAGTACGGGATAGACCCGTGTGATGTAAGAAACAAGTTTTAAAAGTTTAGCTGGAAGCATATTATATTTTTTGCGACCTAGAATTGTAATGTATTACTTACGGTTAGTAGCTCAGCTTATTGAGAGTATATTTAGCATACTGATGATACTATGTAGTTTATACTTTAGCTTTTTACGTGGTTGTTTAGTTACTGCAGCTACATACTATTAACATTCCTTCCCTTTATTAATGCTACCCCTACCCCCTCCCTTTGATGCTGCTAATCCTGCATAATGCATGGGCATAATATGACTTTGAAAACCCCCCGCCCACCTCCTACGCATTTCACAAGTAGCACTAGTCGCATTCCTGCATTTCCCATAAATATGCTAAATTCCTCTTCATATGCAAATTCTTTTGTCAAGGCGCTCTTCCTACTCCCTCCCAGCTTAAATAGACGCTCCAAGCCTAGGACGTGTCATTCAGACTCTGTCTTATCGACAGACATGTTCTTCACCTGAGGACGGCTGCTTGCGTTGTGGCCGAAACGTCGTGAGAATTATTTTATTATGTTTTATTTTTATTATTTTATTACTTCCCTTCTACGTGACTTTACCGAAAGAACCAAGAAGATATATATAGATTACTAGCTTTACTACCCGGCTTCGCCTGGGACTTGGATTCACCACGCCCGGCCGCCTTTGTCTCCCCAGTGGCGATGTTCACACACCTCACCAGGTACTCGTTTGAGGCTGAGTCGACCTAGGCTTAAATAATCGTCACCGGTGGTGGCCGTGAGCGGGAATCGAACTGCTGCAGACACAACTTTCTGGGTGCGTACGGCAGTAAACGATTCATAATAAACCAATGCTGCACGAATAACGCCCTAGACCTGCAATACATTTGTATGGCACTTTACCCACGGAGGGTTAGGGGGGGGGATGCGTGACATCAGCAGGCAGACTGCGTAACGCTTCCGCATGCGGGTGACATCAATCACAGATGTGACGTCACAGCTGACTGCGCAAAATATATCCATTACTGTGCCCCCCCCCCCAAATAATAAAGTATATTTTTATACTTTTCGCATGGTGTCCAGTCTGGAAACTACCTACATGCAAAATTTCAAGTTTGTTGCATGTCGGGAAGTATGCTAAACATTTCAAACAGACACACATATTCACAAATTTCCCTTTTATATATGTAATAAGAGAGCGACATCTGCATTATTGTGGGGGTTACATTTACAGATTGATACAGTATTATCCAGATTAGGGATTCTATCTGGGGGAAAGGTGAATGGGCGGGTCTGGCAGGGAAGCCTCTGGAACGTTCTCGAATGTTCCAGGAGGAGCGTGGCCAGAGGCGGGGCTTAGCCTCCGAGGAGCTCCCCGCCGCTGCTGTCCCGCCATCTCCACCTGCCACGTGGCGGCTCGACCTCCAGCCTCGTGGCACGTGGCAGCGCAGCCACGAGAGCGGGTCGACATCCGCAGCGAAAGTGGCTGTACTGAAGATTTAATAAATACCTTGAGTTTATGTATCGTGTTGGAGCCACTTATTACAGTGGTGTCAGATAGTGGACTTTTTCTGGTGGTGTTCTACTCAAGAGTTTCTTTCATCTCCATTTTGAAGGGGCCGAGTGTCGGGTGTGCCCAACGAGCTGGGGCGTGCGTCTGCCGATGCGGGTCCTCAGGAGAGTGTCTCTGTTCCGCCCCCAGGTGCCGCACATCTGATGCCTCGCACGCAGCCGCATGTGTCGGCCTCGCGTGCTCGGAAGGCCAATGACCCGATGACCCGGCCTACTGTTCTGTGTGAGGAGCCGGCTTCGTCGGGTCGGTTTCTTGCTCCCCCCGGCCCTCCCAAGGTGGTCGAGCCCAACCGGTCTGGAGGACTGGCATCACGGACTCGTTCAAAGACTCGATTTGTGTGATCCCGCACATTGCACACTCCCATACCGTCATGGGCTCTCGCGCTCACGTGAGTCATGGCCAGTATTTGGCTGATCCTGCTCGCCATCGAGCTCACGAGCTTTGTTACACGTTGTGGGTGGGAGATGTTGATTGTTGAGATTCTGTGCGACGCGGTTTTCAGTTCAACAGCTTGTTATTTTGTGTGTTGTTGTCATGTGTATATATTGTACAGTTAGGTTGGGCTCTTTATTATTGCCTTATGTTGTTGGAGCACACTGGTTGGTTGTTCTGTTAAATTACATCGGTTTCTTGCTTTGGGGGGAGTTAGCAGCCAGGATAGCTGGAAGCTACATACAGTGAGGGAAAAAAATGTTTGATCCCCTGCTGATTTTGTACGTTTGCCCACTGACAAAAAAATGATCAGTCTATAATTTTAATGGTAGGTGTATTTGAACAGTGAGAGACAGAATAACAACAACAAAATCCAGAAAAACGCATGTCAAAAATGTTATAAATTGATTTGTATTTTAATGAGGGAAATAAGTATTTGACTGTCAATCTCCCTCGGCCTGGGGCTCCATGCAAAATCTCACCTCGTGGAGTTGCAATGATCATGAGAACGGTGAGGAATCAGCCCAGAACTACACGGGAGGATCTTGTCAATGATCTCAAGGCAGCTGGGACCATAGTCACCAAGAAAACAGTTGGTAACACACTACGCAGTGAAGGACTGAAATCCTGCAGCGCCCGCAAGGTCCCCCTGCTCAAGAAAGCACATATACATGCCCGTCTGAAGTTTGCCAATGAACATCTGAATGATTCAGAGGACAACTGGGTGAAAGTGTTGTGGTCAGATGAGACCAAAATGGAGCTCTTTGGCATCAACTCAACTCGCCGTGTTTGGAGGAGGAGGAATGCTGCCTATGACCCCAAGAACACCATCCTCACCGTCAAACATGGAGGTGGAAACATTATGCTTTGGGGGTGTTTTTCTGCTAAGGGGACAAGACAACTTCACCGCATCAAAGGGACGATGGACGGTGCCATGTACCGTCAAATCTTGGGTGAGAATCTCCTTCCCTCAGCCAGGGCATTGAAAATGGGTCATGGATGGGTATTCCAGCATGACAATGACCCAAAACACATGGCCAAGGCAACAAAGGAGTGGCTCAAGAAGAAGCATATTAAGGTCCTGGAGTGGCCTAGCCAGTCTCCAGACCTTAATCCCATAGAAAATTTGTGGAGGGAGCTGAAGGTTCGAGTTGCCAAACGTCAACCTCGAAACCTTAATGACTTGGAGAAGATCTGCAAAGAGGAGTGGGACAAAATCCCTCCTGAGATGTGTGCAAACCTGATGGCCAACTACAAGAAACGTCTGAACTCTGTGATTGCCAACAAGGGTTTTGCCACCAAAGTACTAAGTCATGTTTTGCAGAGGGGTCAAATACTTATTTCCCTCATTAAAATGCAAATCAATTTATAACATTTTAGACATGCGTTTTTCTGGATTTTGTTGTTGTTATTCTGTCTCTCACTGTTCAAATACACCTACCATTAAAATTATAGACTGATCATTTCTTTGTCAGTGGCAAACGTACAAAATCAGCAGGGGATCAAATAGTTTTTTCCCTCACTGTAGGGGGGGTTATGTAGTGACTGTACTCGTCACTGTATGGTACCGGGGCTTGCGAAGTCACTGCCGGTAATGTCATTACGGGCAGCCCGGGTTACGGGCTGCAGTACCAACCATAGCGGTGGTTGGGTGAGCACTGGTTAGCACGGAGGCATCGCGAGCAGTGTGCGGTGCCGGCTCCCAGTGAGGGAGCGAGAGGGAGCGTCAGCCAGCCAGGGTTACTCTGGGGCATGACACTCTGGCTGACCTGTTGTCACGTGACCGGACAATACTGGAGGGGGGCCACCAGTGGACGGGGGCCGAGGGGCGGTCACGTGGTCCCGAGGGGCTCTTGGGAACATTTGAGAAGGAGCTCCAGAAGCCTGGAAGGTGGGTGGGGCTAAGAGCTCCATGAGGAGCTCAGGGTTCTTTAAGTGGTTGCAGGAAGATCCACGTCGGGGAGAAGAAGCCTCTAGCCACGCGGTCCGGGACCCAGCTTGTGGTCCGGACTGGGATAGTGAACCATGTCTAGTTCAGCCGTAGCGTGGTTAGATGGGCATTCGAAACCCGAGTGTAGATTGTGTTGTGTTACGTGTTAATGCGGAATAAATAGTGTTGCTCCCAAGATAACGTCTGCGACTTAGTTGGACTCACTACACTAGTAAAGCACACCGATGTATTGGAGAGTAACGAATTGGCATATTTTGTTTACGTGACAAACTCTTACTAATTGGCTGTTCGGTGGTGGTGGGTTAAACGACACATTTATAGGCGATCTAACCCAAAAACCCCATTATGGATAAAATTGGTCGCGAAATGTAGTGACTTGTCAAGGTATTACCTCTAGGCCTAAATCCTGCTTCGCGGAGTTGACACTGCAAGTCACTGTCACAGCAACCCGACCACTTGACTCCTGCACTTTGCACTCCACTTCCAATGTGACAATTACTCATTAACAACAATCAGTCATTAACCCCCAGTCACGTGTAGCTTTCACCTCGGCTTGTACGGTGTGAGGGCTGCTGAGCTGTCAGAGAGCTTGCCAACTGTATACGGGTAAACCATACCATACGGTTTACCCGTATTCTTGTACAGAGAAATTGAGTTTTCATGTCCATATGGCGTACATACGTTTCAGTACGGGCAACAAAATGTTTTTTTGTCTATTTGTTGACGTGTCTTCCTTGTGATGGGGCTTTGTAGGATGACTGTTGAGATTTATAAGGGCACGGGGTGACCAATAAGGTCTGAATTGGTCAGTAATAAGGTAGGCAATGATAAGGGGTTGACAGATATGCAGTTCACTCCACGTGTGTAGTTTTAATCTCTAGATTACATTTAAAGACATTTAATTACCGACTTGACCGACTTTCAAATAAAGATGAGTTAAACGTCACTGTATCACAATAGTATGAATAATTCATCACCTTAATCCCATTACAACCGAACACGTGTATATTTGGAGTTTGCATCTCTCTCCCCGTGGTCACGTGGATTTTTTCACCGGGTCCTCCGGGGTTTTCCCCTCAACATTTAAAAACATACGTTTGGAGTATTTCCGTAATTTTGCTGCTATAAATGTCCACATGATAAGCAACTTCGTTGAGCTATCATTTGTGGCCAAATCGCTTTTGAAAAAGCTCATATGTCGGTGGGCTTTACCCGCTTAAACATGTATTCTATGGTTCTTTCGGTAAAGTCACGTAGATAGAAAAGTAATAATAAAATAATAAAAATAATATAAATAAAAAATAATAAAATATCACGACGTTTCGATCGGCATCAATTAATTGCCTCCTTTAAAGCAATTATTTTTATGGACGCCTTTTTAATTAAATATATATTTTGTAGGTCAAAAACGCCACGGTCCCGAAACTCTTGATTCGCCTCGCCCAAGAAGCAGGCGCCACGTGTCTCAGGCGCGCCTGCTCCATGTCAATGAGTTACGGGCACCCTCACTCCACACAAACAAAAGTTGTACATTTAAGAATCATTTATAAAGTAATTCATTCAAGTAAGTGTAATAACGTTGAGGACTCTTGGACGCCGGGGTTGAGGCACACGTATTTATTCCGCAACAGTTGTCACAACCGCGGACATACAACACTGGAGGGGGTATCGGCCCCCTCACCCGGCTAGCTGGGAATACACTGCTAGCTATCTCTGACCTACCTCCTAGTCCTCCACTAACGGGCTAGGGGAGGCTGTCTGGCCCGACACTGGTAAGTCGGGCTACGGTACCCGGAGTCCCAGAGCACTAGCTCTGGTTCTCGGGACCACGCCGCTGGCTCGGTCCTGCGCGGCCCTGACAAGGGCGGCGTCCCAGGGGAGTCCAGGGCTCTAGCTAGGCGATCTTCGGTCTTCACTGGTTTAGCTTTAACATTCTGCCCCGAGCCCTCTGACACATCCCCCTTTATACTCAACCCCCGCTGAGGGGTGGGGCCCCGGGCTGCCTGGTGCGGACGTCGTTGAGAGCACCCCCCCCGTGCACTCACGTAGCCCCGCCCACTGTGTTTGTTTCCCATAAGCTGCCATGCATAACGGCTCTCTCTCTAACACCCCTACATAAGCATTGATGTGGGAGCAGGCGCCACATCATTGACGTACTTGTCGAGGGTGAGTTAAACGAAGTTGTGAAAAAAAGTTATTAAACTTCATTCCTCTGTTTGTATGTCCTGGTCAAATCCTGTAATCAAAATGTCGTCCAGTTCCCGTTGTCCATCGATCCCAAATTTTGCACACATATTCAAATCCAGAGACAATGCATGCCTGAATCTAAATCGGCATCAATTAATCAATTACTTGCCTCGTTTCACTCAATCTTTTGTATGGAATCCTTATTCCAAGAGTGCTTTGCAAACAGATTTTGTGAAAAAAAGATATGAATACCAACGTAGGAGTCGAGAGTTCGAAACTCGCCCCGAACATATTTTTTGTACTATTTTTTTAATTTTTACTTTCTTAAGGTAAACAGTCACATGCAATGCTTTGTTGTCTTTACAAAAGTTGTTTATTATGATGTAGTGCATCCAATGGAACAATGTATAGATAGGGTCAGTGACGTCATTTTTGCACTAACCCCATTTAAAGTGAACTCTTAACATTCATATTGATGTTTTATCCATTTACATTTTAAAATTAAGCTCGTTGTGGTGGACAAATCGGTTGAGAGTTGGCCTTTCGATCTAAAACTCAAAAGTTCAATTCTCGGGTATGAAATTTGTATTTTTTTCCAATGAAGATTGTTGGTACTTTATATAGAGCTTTAAACTGTAGCATATTTAAGAGTGAGTTGTCTGTGCTTGATAAGTTGGTTGAGGTTTGGAAATGTGACTTTTATATTCAAATATTCAACTCTCAGGTAATGAGTTCAAGCCCCGACTTATCAAAAATTACTAGCCACTCTTTCACCCAACGTCATTTGTCCTATACTCGTGCCAACAATAATGGAAACCAACAAGTGAAACAAAAAACAAGGAACTATGGTAACGACAAATGCTAAACAACAGATCATGGAAAGAGACATCGAAACGAAACTGCAACGCAACAAAAGCGACGGTTAGAAAAGGATCAGCAAAAGTACCAAGAAAAGCGTGCTAATGAAGATGAAGAGGCAAAGTGCGCCAGAATTGACAAACGACATGATCGTTTGAATGATGAAACACCAGAAGCACGTAACGTCCGATTGCAACGAGACCGTGAACATCACATACAATCAAGAAATCATGAAACAACAGAAGCTCGTGATGGTCGATTGCAATCTGTGCGTGAACACATGTCACTATTCAATTGCAGAAAGACTTGAAGCACGTGATGTCATATTAAAGCAAAATCGTCAATATCAATTGCAACGTCTTCAAGCACTCAATGCTGACATGACAACATTTGACAATACAATCAATACATTCTGCGATAAAATCTGTAAAGTCTGCACCAAACGCTGATATCCAAATCAGATTTACAGAGTACAACGTAATGAAAATGCATTGCATTATCTACGAACCGAATTGTCATCAAAGCAAACATTGGAAATGTGTTCTCGTTGCAAGACACACATCAGCAGTAACAAAAGAGCTGCACCGCTAAAAGCTCACTGGAATAATTTGGATCCTCGTGAAATTCCAGATGTGATTATAGTCTTAACACAGCCAGAACAACGTCTATTATCAACAGTTATACCATTTGTGAAGATCATTAAATTCAGTGGAGTCTTTGGTCAATATGGCTTCCGTGGACAGGCAGTGCTCTTTGCTATGGACATCTTTGAAGTTAGTGACACACTTCCACGAGCAGTAGATAATACTGGAATGGTTGTAATCACAAAACATCTTGAGAATCTCAACTTCACACGCGAATTCTCTATAAATCGTGAACAAGATTACAATGCACTCAATTGGCTAATTCGAAACAATCCACTTTATCGGGATGTAACAATCAATGAAGAAGCAAACATCACTGATGTACATTCAGTTGCTATTCCTGCGCAACAACCAGTGCAGCAAAATCAGCCGCAAGAACCTGCAAATGCTTACATGCCAATCAATGAAAGATCTAGAATTGGTCGCGCTGCATGGCATCAAGCAAATAAAGATGTGTTTACATGGGGCAATGCAGGTGTTCAATGTTGTGCAATGGTGTTGGCAAATATTGTAAGAACTGCTATACTGCCACCAAGCATATGGACCACAAACATATTGAACGTGATAGCGGGTGATGAAATGTATGAAACCATTCGATTGGCCAAGCTTGAGAATCTAGGATATCCAATGACAGCAAATGGATATCTGCAAGTAAAACATTTCGATGTCATAAGAAACGACTTCATTATGTTCAACAACTCATTCTCAATAGCTTATGTTGAGGAAACACTACTCGTTGTAAGTCTACAAGACTCAGTCAATGAAGGCGATTCACGAGGAATCACTTTGGGCGATGCATTTAATGATTTGTTTACAAATCATCAGGCTGGCGTACTAATAACAGGATCCAAATCACTAGGAATTATGCCTTACTATGACAAATACTACTTCACTGATGCACATTCATGTGGTTAGAAAGGTGCACTGGCAGGCAATGTCAGTGTGACACTATTGAAGAACTTGAACGAATCTGCAAACGATCAACAGGATCAATACATGTTTAATTCACCATCAACATCATAGATATTAATCTGAAAAATTACATTACCGATCCAGGAATGCGAGAAGAATTAATCACCACATCTGCGAGAGGCAATGCAAGAAAATATGGCAGCACAAAGTGTCAGGTTCACCATCATACAAACACATGCAAGAAGAATGATGAGGACTCATCAATATCGTACCGCTTCAAATTTCCACGACAAGTTTGTGCTGAAACCCGCATCGTCTCTGAAACATCTGATGATTTCATGAGCAATGGTGGTCGAATATGCTTGCTGAAGCGAAGATACGAAGACGGATTGATTAACAATTACAATCCTACACTACTCAACCTCTGGAAAGGAAATATGGACATCCAGCCATGCGGATCAAATGAGTCAATTGCATACTACATTGCAAAGTACATTGCAAAATCTGAACCTACAGAGTTTCTCCAGGAATCAGACAAGCAATACAGCAAATTCCACATGAAAAAATGATGTGTCGCGCAAACTGTTCAAGATCTGCATGAGAATAATAAAGGAGCGACAGGTTTCAGCTAGTGAATGTGTATTCCGATTACGTCATCTCAACCTTGGAGCGAGTTCAATAAAATGTGTCTTCCTCAATATTCGAAAACCTGAGCAGCGATACAGAGTGTTGAGATTCAACGAAGGTCAGGCATCTGGATATTGTGCCAACATTTTTGAACGATACGAAAAGCGACCATTGCAATATGAAGATATGTGCTTGGAAGAGTTTGCTATGTTGTTTGAACCACGCAAAAGCACAAGAATAACTTCAAGTTAATATCGATGAAGATGCATATGAAGAGAGATTATCACGCTCACTGATAGAATAAAAATGCTGAAAATAAATGTTCCAGCAGTTGTTAGAGTGCCATACTTTGTGGTTGCAACAGATCCTGAAAACTACTATTCTAGCCTTCTGGTTTAATGCAAACCATACAGAAGTGAATAAGAGCTATTGCAAGGATTTTATACTGCAAAGGAAGCATTTCTGCCAAAAGAACAACAGCTCGAACAGATGAGTGACCATATGGAAGTGCATCGTGAACGTGACGGACAACTGGAGAATGCATTAAATCCAGTTCATGCACTCAACATTCTCGAAGAAGCTATAGCAGTTCTAATGGAAGATGAAGAAGAGGTGGCAGATGTGCCAATGGATGAAGAACAATTCCAATCGGCACGTAGAGCAATGAATTTAGGACAACAAGAAATGTTTAGAATGGTCATTAAAAGCATTAACATACAATTGCATAAAGACCCTGAGAGTGAAGACTCTCGTGATCACTTAAGAGTCTTCATCACTGGTGGAGCTGGAGTGGGCAAAACATTCCTACTGAAATTGTTGAAAAATCTAATCAATCGTTGCTTTGCAAAGAAAGCTGTAATAGTCTGTGCATTAACTGGAGTCGCTGCGTGTCTTATCGGTGGATAAACTATTCATTCCACATTGAAATTGCCTTTTCAAAGAGATGGTCGAAGCGCTACCATGTCACCATTAACCGGACATTACTTAAGAAGCATGCGACTACAATGGAAGGACATTGAATGCATCACCATCGATGAGATATCAATTGTCTCATGTCACATGCTATGCATGATTGATATGCGTCTTCGACAACTGAAGACTAAGTATGATACATTCTTCGGTGGTATCAATGTCCTGTTCATTGGCGATTTGATGCAGCTTCCTCCAGTTATACCGAATAACACAACTGTCACTCCTATATATGATCAGCCATATAATCAAAAACCAGCCACTCATCTATGGAGATTATTCACTGTGCGAGCTTAAAGAAAATATGAGACAGCAAGGTGATAATACGTTCATCAATGTATTGAATGCACTGCGAGTTGGAGAAAAGCAGACGTCTTCAAAAAACAATTGGAGAGTTTGCCATAGATAAAGCTCTGCGAATCTATCCAACGAATAATCAAGTTCATGTTCATAATGAAGCAGTGCTTCAATATTTCAGAGATCGCAAGACCCCTATGTACACAATAACAGCATAAGATCAATTAGTGGATGCCACGAGAAATGTTGCAAATATGGAAATAAACACAATGATTCCAAAGGACATCAATAAGACTGGAGGCTTGCCACGTGAATTGATAATATTTATAGGAGCCAAAGTCATGTTAAGATCCAACATTGATGTCTCGAAAGGACTTGTAAATGGTGCAATTGGATATATCACAAAATCACTTGGCCTATTCCTAGTCGTGCACAATTGCACGAAAGACAAATACCTAAAATTGTTGAAATAGACTTTGGCAAGGACGGCACACACGAAATTAAGGCGAAATCAGTTCAGTTCCCTGCTAATCGTGGCTATGGTACAGCTGAACGAATAATTCTGCCACTAATTATATCATGGGCATCGACAGTGGACAAAATGCAAGGATCATGCAGTCGTTTACTTGGGATCAAAGCTCATCAAAGCAGGTCAAGCATATGTTGTCTTAAGTCGTGTTCGTTCGCTGGATAGACTTCGAATTGAAGATTTGGACAACCGAAAACTAACCGGAAAGACATCATGCAATAATGAAGCGTTAGCAGAAATTGATCAAATGAAAAATCATCAACCAGATTAAAGAAACTCGATTTGTGTGTCAACATCTTATACCCACAAATATGGTTGAGTACATTGCCAACAACATCAAGGTAATTACTGAGTCTGTTTTTTGCAAGTATTTAAAAAAAGTATTAAACAATATTCCTTGTGAAAAATTCATTGTTAAAATAAAGACTACAAATTGCAAAATAAACTCCTAATTTTTTCTTTTTAAACAACGGTTTTATTTTAAAGTGCACTAAAAAGTTAAAAAAAAAATCAGCCGTCACCAGCTTATCAGAATATTATTTTACATTTGTAACTAAAAAATAAAACCGTGGGGCGCTCCTTTCATATCACTATTATCTTCATTGATGACCAAGAATAGCTAAAGCAAGTTATCAACAAATGGTACGCAATACCATAACAAAATACTATAAGATTTTTAATAATATATAGCAGGGCTATCTCTATTTGCTATTACCAATCTCATTATGCTACTTAGTTAGTTGAGATGGTTTTATATGTTAGTAGCATGTTTGGAATCAGCAAAACTATTCCATGATAAAATTCAAATATTTAGCTTTTGAATAGTTGCAACAAAGTATCATATGAAATGGCTTGTAGCGTTCCTTTGTAAACAAAAGTCTCACAATATGAAGGGAGTGGTATCTGATATCAATAGAAAAAGGTAAGGTGTAAGGTTCTAGGGAATGTAGAATATGCGTGATATGGAATATCACTCTTGATTTGAAGCTTTCGTGGCTGCAGGAATCCATACTTTTTGGTTCTTTCGGTAAAGTCACGTAGGTATAAAATAAAATAAATATTTTAAAACAGTCTGCCTCAGCAGCAGATCATGCTTCCCCACCTGATGACGGATGCTTGTGGTGCTGGCAGGCCATGTGGCGTCATCTGGTCACATGGCTTGCCAGCACTGAACCAATTTCTCAACCACATCAATTTCATACACCCGTCTATCAAATTCACCATGGAAGTGGAAAAGGATGGCAAGCTACCATTCCTGGATGTTTGATCGAGAAGAGACCTAATGGCTCGTTGGGACATTCGGTCTACAGGAAAGCCACCCACACGGATGCCTATCTAAAGCCTGACTCCCACCACCATCCAGCCCAGAAGATTTCCCTCATCAAAACACTACACCATAGGGTCCGTTGCATCTCCGGCCAGCACCACCTAGCCAGTGAGCTAGAGCACGTACACCAAGCCCTCAGGATGAACGGATACTCAGACCTTACAATCCGTAAAGCTGTCTCCTGAGCCATGCGGAGACAACCTTCTGAGGATCCAACCAAAACCATCACTTTACCATACATAGCAGGGGTTACCAAACATATTTCCAAAATCTTAAACAAACACAAGATCCAGGTTAATTTCAAAACAGTACACAAAATCCGTGATTTATTCCCATCTATAAAGGATGTTATTCCTGACATGCAATACCCTGGTGTCTACAAACTGAGTTGTGGTTGCGGCAGTAGTTACATTGGGGAAACGAAACGACATGTCTCGAACCGCGTTTATGAACACAAGGCAGATCTGAAACACGGTAGGACCAATAGCTCTGCCGTTGCTGATCATTGTTCTAACGCTGTGGGCTCACGCGAAATAGATTTTTCCAAGACGGAGGTACTCTGCAAACCTACTGGCTACCTTCAGAGATTTGTTCATGAAGCCATTCAGATATATAAACACAGACACAACTTCAACCGAGAAGATGGGTACAAACTGAGCAATCATTGGAAGGACGTTATTAACCAAGTAAAGTCTTAACTGACTGTGATGTTTCCATCCTACCTGCCTATGTCAGCTGTTATTTCGGACTCTCTGTGCGTCTCTCTCTCTCTCTGTGCCTCTCTCTTAGATATCTCATGCTCACATGTCCTTTGCATTGCACTCTCATGCCTTTGGATTGCACTCTCATGCTCACATGTCCTTTGGATTGCACTCGCATGCCTTTGGGTTGCACCACTCTTCGATCTTACATTAACATGCTAATCTCTCACATTAACATAGCCACTTCCGTGCCCTCGTCGAGGAGGCCGCTCTCCGTTCTTAAATTTACATGCTTCGCTGGTTAAGGCTGAACACTGAACCCCGAGCCCTCCGGCTCACCGCCTTATATAGCAACTCCCCCACTGAGGGGTGGGGCCGTGGGGGATCCCAGCGCCGTGTTAGCCCCCCAGGCTAAACGGTGCGGACGTGGATGTAAGCACCTCTCGGCGTACGGGCATAACCACGCCCAGTGTGTTTGTTTGCCCTCCGTAACACCTCTACATCACCCCCCCCCCCCCCTCTGTACAGCCCGCAGCCGTCCCGGCTGCAACAAAATCACAATAAAGATGCATCCCCCCAAATCCGTGTGTGCCTCACATAATTAACAAGAACAACAACAACAATCAACAACAACAAGAAAGAGAAAAATAACCCGATGCACCCCCCCCCCCCCCAGAATAAATACGCCGTCCCGTAAAAAAACAAACAAACAACATATATACAATTTCCAGGACCCCCCCCCCCCACCCCGCGACCCCCGCAAGGGCCGCACAAGCGGCCGATCTCACAAAAGTCTGCGCGTTTTGGCGCATTCTTGCAGCGGGGCCGTCACAAGGGGCAACCCCGGTTGGCCCAGTGGTGGGTGTCAACAGTCCGGGTGCGAGAGTGTTTGGCTTCGCTGCTGAGCGACCCCCGACCCCCCCGGGAGGGGTTGGCGGTCGTGAGCACGTCAATCCTGGTGCACCTGGAGGTGGAACAGTCGGTTGCAAGTTAGGCGAAAGCAGCGAAGTCGGACTCCGGGAGTACGTGCCCTCGTCGAGGAGGCCGCTCTCCGTTCTTACATTTACATGCTAATTTCTGACATTAACATCACTAGCCCCGCCCACTTCTTTATGACTTTGGGCTACACCCATTTTAAACCTTTTAAAACAGTCTGCCTCAGCAGCAGATCATGCTTTCCCACCTGATGACGGACGCTTGTGTTGCGCCCGAAACGTCGTGATTTATTTTATTTTTACCTACGTGACTTTACCGAAAGAACCAAAGAGTATGGAATATCACGTATAATAATAAAAAGCCTAGTATTAAATTATAATACTCAGTTTACCATTGATCTGCAAATCTTTACAAGCCAATTTTACTTATCAAAAGTTAAAACTTCACAACATAACAAATAAGTATTGAAGCAATTTAAACGCACATGTCGACTTGATTATGATATGAAAAATGAAACATTCATAAAAAATAGCTAAAATAATTACAATTACAAATATTTGACAAATGCCTTGTAAATAATTGCAAACAAATCTACTATGCTTTTATTATATTATCGGATAAGCAAAGATAAGATTTTTAAATATATATAGTAATTAGATGCACATGTCATTTATGTACTTCCCTTGGACTAATATACTCTGACCAAGAATAGAAGTTGCCATAGGAAGTTGAGAAAAAAATGCGTTTGGGTATACTTTGGATGACTTTGCAGTCAACTGTTCTTAAATGAGTAATATTTAAAAATACTTTTTAAAAAACACGCTTTAATGAAATGTACCGTACGAGTAATGGCAGATCTTCACGACTCCAGGAAGTGGCCCCGAAGCTTGCCATGACGTAAGGGGCCGTGGTGATTTACAGCCAACGTGAGTTGAGCGTGGACAATTAGACCCAAGGCGAAACATAACAAAGAAAAACGATTGTTTGGATGACTTTGCAGTGAACTGTTCTTAAAAAATCAGTTCAACACGGATACGAGTAGAAAGAGCTAGTGATCCAGAATTAAGAATTATCCTCAAAACACTTGTAAATGTTCTACACTTCATCGCAAAGTTAAATGACATCATTATCAACATTTGCCCTTATACAAAAAAATATTTTAAATAACACTTTGTATCATGCAAATAAACTTTTATCAAACTCTAAAATTCTAAAGCAACTCATTATGCATAAAAATATTAAACGAGCGCCCCATGGTTTTATTTTTTAGTTACAAATGTAAAATAATATTCTTAACAGTTTTGTATTTAAAATGTTTTACTACTGTATATGAAATTGGCAAAAAAATTGACGTGCAAATCGACAAAAATATCCGATTGTACAAAGTTATTGTATTTACTGTGGTAGTTATTAGTCACGAAACAATGTATATAGTTCATTGTTAAATCGTATGAAGTGTATAATTTATACTCTGTGTAATGTTTGATACTGAAATCAAGCTTAGCGACTCTTTTTTTGTCACGCACATGGTGCCGAGCGGTTTTGCCGGATCGGCCCTGAGACCGCCGGATAACGTTGGAAGCAGCCGGACAATTTAATCGATCATCAATTGTCAATTGTTTCTGTTCAAAGGGTATCCAGAAAAGAAACGTCCTCCTCCCTTGCACGCAAACCCTGAACGCCGAGCAAACCTGAGTGGTCTTCTCTCTCTCCCTGGAGTCCCTTGCTGTGACCAGAGGGCGCCAGGGGGGAGTCGAGTGAGCAGCTCCCCCCACTGCGGCCCCCACGAGGTCGTCACCGAGCCTCCCCCACCCCTCGTGGAGTCAGCTGGGCGCACTGATGTAGAGGTGTTACGGAGGGCAAACAAACACACTGGGCGTGGTTATGCCCGTACGCCGAGAGGTGCTTACATCCACATCCGCACCGTTTAGCCTGGGGGGCTAACACGGTGCTGGGATCCCCCACGGCCCCACCCCTCAGTGGGGGAGTTGCTATATAAGGCGGTGAGCCGGAGGGCTCGGGGTTCAGTGTTCAGCCTTAACCAGCGAAGTAAGAAGACCGGCTAGATAGGCCCTGGGACTCCCCTGGATCGCTGTCCTTCTCAGGACCGACCAGGGCAAGCCAGTGGCGTGGCCCCAAGAGCCCAGAGCCGATGCTCTTGTAAGAGCCGGTCTGGGGACTCAGGGTGCCGTAATCCCAGCTTAACCAGAGCTGGGTTAGCTAGCCTCCCCTAGCCCTGTAGTGGAGGACCTAGGAGTAGGCTAGCCGTGACATAGATTGTGTGATCTCCCTGTTAGACGGGTGAAGGGGCCGATACCCCTTCGAGTGTTGTACATCTCGGCCTGTTATGTACATTGTGGTTAATAAATAACTGTGCCTCCAACTACGTCGTCCAAGTCTCCTGGAACCTACTACAACAGGCGTCAGAAGTGGTCTTCTAAGGATGGATACAAGATGGACGGCTCGTACCAGGGAACCGGGGGAGGAGGAAACCTCGGCCGAGTCAGAGCCCGAGATTGCGGAGGGCGAATCCGAGCAACCGGGGCCGAGTCCACCCACACCGCAACGGCAGGACGGGTGGGGACCGTCGGCTAACGGACTACGGCTGGCTCACTCCCGCCTGGCGGAGCTACTCTACACGGCAGCCGCCACGTTGGAGGAAATCACTCGCCTGGGGGCTAGAGGAGCTACACGGGGTGACGACGGACGATACGCGACGCCAGTTCCCGCCATTTCTACGGGCCTGGAAGTCGGATTTGCCACCATCAGTACAGTGGGTGCTGAGGGCGGGGCCGGGCTATGTCAGGTGACCGACATTCGCCAACCAGAAGCCGCCACATCGTCAATAGCGGCCGGCGCGTCACCAGAAGAGCGACCGCCGATGGCACCCACCCTTCCAGCCGAAACTGTGCGGAGTGGCGGGAACGACGGGGCGCGATCTACGGCTGCAGACGCCGCGTTACAGCAGCGATTACCACCTCTCAAAGAGTTCGTGGGGGAAGACGGTGACTGGGGAGCCTTCCGAAGACGTTTCCTCGCTCACCAAGAAATGGCACAATGGACGGATGACGAAGCACTACGCGCGCTACCGGCGATGCTCGACAGTGACGCCCTCGATACCCTCACCTCGGCGCCAAGAGCGAAGCGCGCCACGCTGCAAATGGCGCTTCAACTCCTGTCTGCAGTCTATGGACCACCTTCTGACTGCAGGCAGCTGTTCTATGATCGCCAGCGGGGCGCCAAGGAATTTCCTCTGGCATACCGCACCGCTCTCCTGGCCCTAGCGAAGGCGGCTTTCCCTCGGATGGACGAGGAAGGGGTGGACGCCATGGTGACAGAGAAGATACTGCTGTTGGCGGACGATTTGGACATTGTCGTCTTGGCGCAAGACGACACAGAGATGTGTTCCCTGCGGGCCGCGCGGCACATCCACGCTAACTTGCTGTCCCAGCGTCAAAAGGCCAGCAAGGCGGCGGCCAGGCATACCGTGGCTGCAACCACCCTCCCATTGGAAGAGGTCTGCGCTGTGGATCGCCCGATGGAGTGGAGATCCGGGGGACGACCAGCTCGGGACGGACCGAGCCGCCAGGTTCAGCCCAAGCCGTCTGGGGCGCTCACGCGCTGCTACAACTGTGGCCTCCGGGGCCATGTGGCTTCGGGATTCCGGGCTCCTTGACAGTGCGGTGCGACGCCTCAGCCGGACGTCGCGCCTCTACCCAAGCTTCACCAGCAAACTCCGGCGAGTCGTGGCACCCCACATGTTTGGCCTACGCACACACCTGTGACACACTCACGCACTGCAATGAACGGGGGTCAAAAATTGCCTGTCGTCGCGCCGAAACGTGCCACGCTGGGGAGTGCGTTCCAACCGGGCCAGTGGTCCGAGTTGGCCCATCGCGTTGTTGCCGCGTCGTCGGGGTCGTCGGTCGTTGCGGTGCATATTGATGGGGTTGAGGTGCGGGTCTTAGTTGATACGGGAGCATCGGCAACTATTGTGTCCGATTTAATTTATAACATTCTCCCCGTTCAAAGCTGTCCTTTGCTCCCCGTTGATGTTCCATGCTATGCTGCTAACGGGGGCTCGCTGGGCATTATCGGACAGATCCGCACGCAAATTTGTATTGGGGACATCAAATTATCCGGCCCGATATTGGTCTCCTCCTCACTGGTGGTTCCGTGCCTGTTGGGGACGGATTTCTTGGCCAAAATGCCAATTCGTATCTTGGTCGACCAGGGTTGCATCGAACTCCCGTTGGGCCGACGTATGATGTTTTTGTCCTCCCCCGCTACTGTTCGTACGGCATTTGCGACGGTACAGGCGCTGGTTGCGAGGACGGTATGCGTACCGCCGGGAGCTCAGATGCTCGTGCCTCTTAGGCTGCGGCGACCATTTGCTAAGGGCGTTGGGGATCGGGGGGTTCTGTTGGGACCATCTAGGGCCGGGGTCAACGGACCCGATTTGATAGCGGCCCAGACCATTGTGAAAGGGGACGGGGACCCCTTCATTGCGGTCCTCAATGTGGGATCGCGAATGGCTGTGGTTCCTCAAGGGACCGTGCTTGCGCACGCGACGCCGGTACCCTGTGAGGAACCGGTCATTGGTCAGGTGAGCGCCGCTCCTCCGTCGCGACCGCATTCGGACCGTGATGAGGGGTGGCTGGATGCGCTTTGTGCGGGATCATCGGACCTGTCCGACTCACAGCGTGAGAGGCTTCGAATCCTCCTGCGCGAGTTTTCCGACGTTTTTAGTCAAAACAAATACGATATTGGTTGTACTAAACTGCTGCGACACCATATTGACACGGGTGACAGTGCGCCAATCCGCCAAAATCATTTTCGGTTGAGTCCCGCCGAAAAGGATCATGTCAAATCGGCCGTAGACGACATTTTAGCTGCGGATATTATATCCCCTTCTACCAGCCCTTGGGGTGCGCCGATCATCTTAGTTAAAAAACACGACGGCTCATTGCGGTTTTGTGTCGATTTTTGTCGGCTGAACAAGATTTCTGTAGCCAACGCATACCCGCTTCCTCGGATGGATGAATCGCTTGATGCCCTGGCGGGGGCGCGGTTCTTCTCCACATTGGATTTATTGTCAGGGTTCTGGCAGCTCCCTCTGGATGATGAATCTAAACCTAAAACTGCTTTCCGTATGCCGCACGGCCTTTTCCAATTTAACCGCTTGCCGATGGGGCTCCATTCAGCGCCGGCAACTTTTCATCGATTAATGGAATTGGTCCTGGCTGGGTTGCAATGGGATTCATGTTTAATTTACTTAGACGATGTCATCGTTTTTAGTAAAACATTCGATGAACACCTCCAGAGGTTGCGTGCCGTTTTTCTCAAAATTCAGGCTGCTAATTTGAAATTAAAGCCCCAGAAGTGTAATTTGCTCCACGAATCGGTGCGGTATTTGGGTCACATTGTCGGACGCTCAGGTATTGCCACAGATCCCGCCAAAACGCAATGTATCAGCTCCTGGCCGACTCCCACCTCGGTGGGGGAGGTCAGGAGTTTCATTGGATTTGCGTCATATTACTGACGGTTCATCGCTGATTTCGCTACAATTGCGAAACCCTTACATGCCTTGACATCAAAGGGGGTCAAGTTTCATTGGGGTCAGGAGGAGGAGGCTGCTTTTCACTCCCTCCGGGACGCCCTAATGGGGGCTCCGCCATTGAGTTATCCTGACTTTACAAAACCCTTCTTGCTCGATACAGACGCAAGCAACATGGGCATTGGGAGCGTGCTTTCGCAGGTTGTTGGGGGCATAGAGCATGTGGTTGCGTACGGCAGTCGGGTTTTGTCTCCGGCGAAACAAAGGTACTGTGTTACCCGTCGGGAACTATTGGCAATCGTTTACTTCATTCAGCAATATCGCCCATATCTGTACGGTCAACATTTCACCGTCCGCACAGATCATGCGGTGCTGCAGTACGCCTTGCAGGTTCAACAGCCATCGGGACAATTGTCTCGATGGTTGGAGATTCTCCAAGATTTCGATTTTGAAACTACTTATCGTAAGGGCGTTCGCCACACGAACGCAGATGCTCTGTCGCGTTTGCCGCCCACCTCCGAGTGCGCTTGCCTCCTGGGTTCGGGGCGTTGCAGACCTCCGAATGTGATCTCTGATTCGGTCCTTGCGGCCGCCACTGATGCGCCTCCGATTGCGGGTCCTATTGAGCAAGAAGGGAGGGATTCTTTGCTGGGGTTGTCTGTTGCGGAGTGGGGGCGCCTCCAAATGGAGGACACCTCCCTCCTCGCTTTGCGCCGTCGCATCGGGGGAGTTGGTCGGGGGGCCGAAAATGTCGACTCGTGGGGGTTATTTCAGGGTCTTTTGATGCATTGGGATGGGAGATCCCGCCGCCACCGGCTGGTGGTGCCTTCCGCATTGAGGGGTAGAGTGGTGTGGGCTGCGCACGAGCGACTCCTTCACCTGGGGACTCACAAAACCCTTGCCATGCTCCAGCTGGATTTTTCTTGGCCGGGCATGGCAAGGGACGTGGATGATCTTTTAGGGTCGTGTACTCAGTGCGCGCAACGGAAGCCACCAGCGTGGGGGTCCAACCCACCATTGCAGTCTATCAAAGTTTCCCGAGTTAACGAGCTCGTTGCGCTTGATATTCTGGGCCCATTCCCCGCTACACCTAGGGGAAATAGATACCTATTGACCGGGGTAGAATATTTTACGCGATGGCCTATGGCCTGGCCCCTCGCCAACCAGTCGGCAGCAGCCATCGCGGGGGCCTTTGTCCAGGGCTACGTCCTCGACAAAGGTGCTCCGGAGCGGCTGCTGACCGACCAGGGTAAAACATTTTCGGGTAAACTTCTACACGAAGTATGCGAGCTCCTGGGAACGAAAAAAATTCGTACCTCCCCATATCATCCGCAAACTGACGGGATGGTGGAGCGTCTGCATCGGACTATCACGTCTATGCTGTCCCAACAGGTCTCTGAATCCCAGACCGATTGGGACCTTCATATTCCGGGGGTTTTGGCGGCATACAGAATGGCTCCTCATGCGGCGACCGGATTTTCGCCCTTCTTCCTAATGTACGGCCGCGAGGCTAACCCACCTGTCGCGACTCAGCTGCAGATCTCCACGCCTGCTAAATCAAAATTGACCGACCATGTCAAATTCAACATCACTAAATTGACAGAGGCGCGGGAGGCGGCCATCCAGAATTCAGAACTCTGCCAAAGGGCGAATGAGAGGCTCAGGCTGGGTCGGGCACATGTGCTCCAGTGGAAACCGGGTGACAAGGCATGGTTGCACTGTCCCCAAATACCACTGGCGACCTCGCCTAAGCTGGTGTGGCCGTGGCGGGGGCCCGTGGAAGTGGTGCAGGTCTTGCGGCCACAATGTGTGCGTATCCGATGGGGGAAGCGTCGGTGGTTCGTGCACCCCTCCAGGTTGAAACCGTTCGTTGCGCCCCATGTTCCTACCACACACACACGTGTGGCCAAACATGTGAGGGGTCCACCGAATTTTTTATTTTTCATATCATAATCAAGTCGACATGTGCATTTAAATTGCTTCAATACTTATTTGTTATGTTGTGAAGTTTTAACTTTTGATAAGTAAAATTGGCTTGTCAAGATTTGCAGATCAATGGTAAACTGAGTATTATAATTTAATACTAGGCTTTTTATTATTATACGTGATATTCCATACTCTTTGGTTCTTTCGGTGACTTGTTTTCTCTGCCTGTGTCCTCTCTTTAGATTGTTCACACTTAAATTCTAACTTAGCAATCTTTGAAATACGTAATCAACCAGGCTATGCGTTAATTGTGTGTTGACCGACCCTCTGTGTTGTATTACATTACATTTCGATTTTTACTAGGTTATTTAATTTTAGTGTGTCCTTCTCCTGATTTTCAGGCTTGCTTGCCGTGCCATCGCATTCGCAGCACCACGTCTGTTGACCACTCATTGATATGCTAATTTTTTCTCTAACCCTCCTCCCTCTCTCTGCCTCCGCCCCCCCCTCTGTCTATTTAAGGCCACCACACAGAGACGATCACCCCTCTCTGTTACCTGTGTTGCTCTCGCTATGTATCTTGGTGATATCTGTCTGCTAATATGTCTGTCTATAGTTTTCTGGTTAGATTTTATGTCGCTATTTCATTATACCTGATGATGATTGCTTGTGTTGCAATCGAAACGTCGTATTCTATTATTTAATTTAATTCATTATTTTATCTTTAGACGTGACTTAACCGAAATAAACAAATAATAATTCCTGCAGTCACGAAAGTTCTAAAATTAAGATTAAAGTCACGTAGGTATAAAATAAAATAAATCACGACGTTTCGGGCGCAACACAAGCGTCCGCCATCAGGTGGGAAAGCATGATCTGCTGCTGAGGCAGACTGTTTTATAAGGTTTAAAATGGGTGTAGCCCAATGTCATAAAGAAGTGGGCGGGGCTAGTGATGTTAATGTGAGAAATTAGCATGTAAATGTAAGAACGGAGAGCGGCCTCCTCGACGAGGGCACGGACTCCCGGAGTCCGACTTCGCTGCTTTCGCCTAACTTGCCACCGACTGTTCCACCTCCAGGTGCACCAGGATTGACATGCTCACGACCGCCAACCCCTCCCGGGGGGGTCGGGGGTCGCTCAGCAGCAAAGCCAAACACTCTCGCACCCGGACTGTTGACACCTACCACTGGGCCAACCGGGGTTGCCCCTTGTGACGGCCCCGCTGCAAGAACGCGCGCCAAAACGCGCAGACTTTTGTGAGATCGGCCACTTGTGCGGCCCTTGCGGGGGTCGCGGGGTGGGGGGGGGGGTCCTGGAAATTGTATATATGTTTTTTTTTTTACAGGACGGCGTATTTATTCTGGGGGGGGAAGGGGGGGGGGTGCGTCGGGTTATTTTTCTCTTTCTTGTTGTTGTTGTTGTTGATTGTTGTTGTTGTTCTTGTTAATTATGTGAGGCACACACGGATTTGGGGGGATGCATCTTTATTGTGATTTTGTTGCAGCCGGGACGGCTGCGGGCTGTACAGGGGGGGGGGGGTGATGTAGAGGTGTTACGGAGGGCAAACAAACACACTGGGCGTGGTTATGCCCGTACGCCGAGAGGTGCTTACATCCACGTGCGCACCGTTTAGCCTGGGGGGCTAACACGGCGCTGGGATCCCCCACGGCCCCACCCCTCAGTGGGGGAGTTGCTATATAAGGCAGTGAGCCGGAGGGCTCGGGGTTCAGTGTTCAGCCTTAACCAGCGAAGCAAGAAGACCGGCTAGATAGGCCCTGGGACTCCCCTGGATCGCTGTCTTTCTCAGGACCGACCAGGGCAAGCCAGTGGCATGGCCCCAAGAGCCCAGAGCCGGTGCTCTTGGAAGAGCCGGTCTGGGGACTCAGGGTGCCGTAATCCCAGCTTAACCAGAGCTGGGTTAGCTAGCCTCCCCTAGCCCTGTAGTGGAGGACCTAGGAGTAGGCTAGCCGTGACATAGATTGTGTGATCTCCCTGTTAGACGGGTGAAGGGGCCGATACCCCTTCGAGTGTTGTACATCTCGGCCTGTTATGTACATTGTGGTTAATAAATAAGTGTGCCTCCAACTACGTCGTCCAAGTCTCCTGGAACCTACTACACTGACACCAGCTGCTGGCCAGCAGCCAGCGCTGTTGAGAGTCTGCGTGTCAGGCAGGGGAGCGCATGCACAGCAGTTCACACTCGACGCTACAAGCCTGGCGACCCGAGTTCGTTTCCCGTTCATGGCCAACACCAGTGACTTTGATCTAAATCGGTTCTGGGCCTCCCCGAGGTCGACTCAGCCTCAACATGAGTACCTGTTGCGGTGTGGTAAACATCGACGAAGGGCCGCCGGCGTGGTGCTGGTCACCAAGTAGCTGACCGCAGTGGCCCCCCCGTGTCTGTTCGCGTGTAAGGGGATTGTCGCCACCTCATGGGACACTTGCCCCGCACCTCTGAACCTCACGGTTGGCTACGTATGGTGCAAAAGAGGCGGTCTACGTACATACACGGTGGTCTTTTTATTCCTTGGGTGTGTCTTTAGTTGTGGGGGTTTTCGGCCGCACGTTCCCTTGTGTTTCGCTCCAGTTTCTTGGCATGCTGTCATGTACAGGTGGCGATGTCACAGGGGTAGGTGAGGTGATTTATAAATGTGTAGTGACGCAGTTTGGAGACACAATGGTGACCATACGCACCCTATGTGTGTGTACACTGTATATTTTACACACACAACCGTCTATCGTCGGCGGCACTATCCAGCTAGAACAGTTGGCAGGCTTATTCTATGGTTCTTTCGGTAAAGTCACGTCGATAGAAAAAAAGTTATACAGGTTGGAACAATGTTCCACACTGCTCACCAGGGATTTTTTGTCTGTCTGTCTGACTGTCTGTCGTGCATAATAAATATATAATACAAACAGCTTTTTGATTGGTGGAGACCTACTGCCGGGTACGGAGAGGGGAGGGGCCTAAGGGAAGGGGGGTCAGGGGAGGTACCTAAGCAAGGGGGAGGGGCCGCTAGTTAAGGGGGTTGAGGATGTCGGGGAGGGTGGGGGGAAGGTTAACACGCCCACTCATCCAACTGCCCCCCCCCTGAACGCCGAGCTGAGTGTGTGTGTGAGTCTGAGAGTGTGAGAGTGTGTGTGTGTGAGTCTGAGAGTGTGTGAGTCTGAAAGTGTGAGATTGAGTGTGTGTGTGTGAGAGTGTGTGTGTGTGTGTGTGAGAGTGAGTGTGTGTGAGTGTGAGAGTGAGTGTGTGTGAGTCTGAGAGTGTGAGAGTGAGTGTGTGTGTGTAAGAGTCTGAAAGTGTGAGAGTGAGTGTACGTGTGTGAGTCTGAGAGTGTTAGAGTGAGTGTGTGTGTGTGAGTCTGAGAGTGTGAGAGTGAGTGTATGTGTGTGTGAGTCTGAGAGTGTGAGAGATGTGTGTGTGTGGGAGTCTGAAAGTGTGAGAGTGCGTGGGTGTGTGAGTCTGAGAGTGTGAGCGTACGTGTGTGTGTTTGTGAGTCTGAAAGTGTGAGCGTACGTGTGTGTGTTTGTGAGTCTGAGAGTGTGAGCGTAAGTGTGTGTGTGTGTGAGTCTGAGAGTGTGAGAGTGAGTGTGTGTGTGAGTCTGAGAGTGAGTGTGTGTGTGTGAGAGTGAGTATGTGTGTGTGAGTCTGAGAGTGTGAGAGTGAGAGTGTGTATGTGAGTCTGAGAGAGTGAGTGTGTGTGTGTGAGTCTGAGAGTGTGAGAGTGAGTGTGTGTGTGAGTCTGAGAGTGTGAGAGTGAGTGTGTGTGTGTGAGTCTAAGAGTGTGAGTGTGTGTGAGTCTGAGAGTGTGAGAGTGTGAGAGTGAGTGTGTGTGTGAGTCTAAAAGTGTGAGAGTGAGTGTGCGTGTGTGAGTCTGAGAGTGAGTGCATGTGTGTGTGAGTCTGAGAGCGAGTGTGTGTGTGTGAGTCTGAGAGTGTGAGAGTGAGTGTATGTGTGTGTGAGTCTGAGAGTGTGTGTGGGAGTCTGAAAGTGTGAGAGTGCGTGTGTGTGTGAGTCTGAGAGTGTGAGAGTGAGTGTGTGTGTGAGTGTGAGAGTGTGAGAGTTGAGTGTGTGTGTGAGTCTGAAAGTGTGAGCGTAAGTGTGTGGGTGTGAGTCTGAGAGTGTGAGATGTCAGTGTGTGTGTGATTCTGAGAGTGTGATAGTGTGTGTATGTGTGCGTGAGTCTAAGAGTGTGAGAGTGAGTGTGTGTGTGTGTGAGAGTCTGAGAGTGTGAGGGTGAGTGTGTGTGTGTGAGTCTGAGAGTGTGAGCATAAGTGTGTGGGTGTGAGTCTGAGAGTGAGAGTGAGTGTGTGTGTGAGTCTGAGAGTGTGAGCGTAAGTGTGGGTGTTTGTGAGTCTGAAAGTGTGAGGGTGAGTGTGTGTGTGTGAGTCTGGGAGTGTGAGCGTAAGTGTGTGTGTGCGAGTCTGAGAGTGTGAGAGTGAGTGTGTGTGAGTCTGAGAGTGTGAGCGTAAGTGTGTGTGTGTGAGTCTGAGAGTGTCAGAGTGAGTGTATTTGTCTGTGAGTCTGAGAGTGTGAGAGGTGAGTGTGTGTGAGTCTGAGAGTGTGAGAGGTGAGTGTGTGTGTGAGTCTGAAAGTGTGAGAGTGAGTGTTTGTTTGAGTGAGAGTGTGAGAGTTGAGTGTGTGTGTGAGTCTGAAAGTGTGAGAGTGAGTGTGTGTTTGAGTGAGAGTGTGAGAGTGAGTGTGTGTGTGAATCTGAGAGCGTGAGAGTGAGTGTGTGTGTGAGTCTGAGAGAGTGAGTATGTGTGTGTGAGTCTGAGAGTGTGAGAGTGAGTGTGTGTGTGAGTCTGAGAGTGTGAGTGTGTCTGTGTGAGTCTAAGAGTGTGAGTGTGTGTGAGTCTGAGAGTGTGAGAGTGAGTGTGTGTGTGAGTCTAAAAGTGTGAGAGTGAGTGTGCGTGTGTGAGTCTGAGAGTGAGTGCATGTGTGTGTGAGTCTGAGAGTGAGTGTGTGTGTGTGAGTCTGAGAGTGTGAGAGTGAGTGTGAGTCTGAGAGTGTCAGAGTGAGTGTATGTGTGAGTCTGAGAGTGTGTGTGGGAGTCTGAAAGTGTGAGAGTGCGTGTGTGTGTGAGTCTGAGAGTGTGAGAGTGAGTGTGTGTGTGAGTGTGAGATTGAGTGTGTGTGAGTGTGAGCGTGAGTGTGTGTGTGAGTCTGAGAGTGTGAGAGTGATATTGTGTGAGTCTGAGAGAGTGAGTGTGTGTGTGTGAGTCTGAGAGTGTGAGCATGAGTGTGTGTGTGAGTCTCAGAGTGTGAGAGTGAGTGTGTGTGTGTTTGAGTCTAAGAGTGTGTGTGTGTGAGTCTGAGAGTGTGAGAGTGTGTGTGTGTGAGTCTGAGAGTGTGAGAGTTGAGTGTGTGTGTGAGTCTGAAAGTGTGAGAGTGAGTGTGTGTTTGAGTGAGAGTGTGAGAGTGAGTGTGTGTGTGAGTCTGAGAGTGAGTTTGTGTGTGTGAGTGTGAGTGTGTGTGTGTGAGTCTGAGAGTGTGAGAGTGTGTGTGTGAGTCTGAGAGAGTGAGTGTGTGTGAGTCTGAGAGTGTGAGAGTGAGTGTGTGTGTGAGTCTGAGAGTGTGAGAGTGAGTGTGTGTGTGTGAGTCTAAGAGTGTGAGTGTGTGTGAGTCTGAGAGTGTGAGAGTGTGAAAGTGAGTGTGTGTGTGAGTCTAAATGTGTGAGAGTGAGTGTGCGTGTGTGAGTCTGAGAGTGAGTGCATGTGTGTGTGAGTCTGAGAGCGAGTGTGTGTGTGTGTGAGTCTGAGAGTGTGAGAGTGAGTGTGAGTCTGAGAGTGTCAGAGTGAGTGTATGTGTGTGTGAGTCTGAGAGTGTGTGTGGGAGTCTGAAAGTGTGAGAGTGCGTGTGTGTGTGAGTCTGAGAGTGTGAGCGTACGTGTGTGTGTTTGTGAGTCTGAAAGTGTGAGGGTGAGTGTGTGTGTGTGAGTCTGAGAGTGTGAGCGTAAGTGTGTGTGTGTGTGAGTCTGAGAGTGTGAGAGTTGAGTGTGTGTGTGAGTCTGAAAGTGTGAGAGTGAGTGTGTGTTTGAGTGAGAGTGTGAGAGTGAGTGTGTGTGTGAATCTGAGAGTGTGAGAGTGAGTGTGTGTGTGAGTCTGAGAGAGTGAGTGTGTGTGTGTGAGTCTGAGAGTGTGAGAGTGAGTGTGTGTGTGAGTCTGAGAGTGTGAGAGTGAGTGTGTGTGTGTGAGTCTAAGAGTGTGAGTGTGTGTGAGTCTGAGAGTGTGAGAGTGAGTGTGTGTGTGAGTCTAAAAGTGTGAGAGTGAGTGTGCGTGTGTGAGTCTGAGAGTGAGTGCATGTGTGTGTGAGTCTGAGAGCGAGTGTGTGTGTGTGAGTCTGAGAGTGTGAGAGTGAGTGTGAGTCTGAGAGTGTCAGAGTGAGTGTATGTGTGTGTGAGTCTGAGAGTGTGTGTGGGAGTCTGAAAGTGTGAGAGTGCGTGTGTGTGTGAGTCTGAGAGTGTGAGAGTGAGTGTGTGTGTGAGTGTGAGAGTGAGTGTGTGTGAGTGTGAGCGTGAGTGTGTGTGTGAGTCTGAGAGTGTGAGAGTGATATTGTGTGAGTCTGAGAGAGTGAGTGTGTGTGTGTGAGTCTGAGAGTGTGAGCATGAGTGTGTGTGTGAGTCTCAGAGTGTGAGAGTGAGTGTGTGTGTGTTTGAGTCTAAGAGTGTGTGTGTGTGAGTCTGAGAGTGTGAGAGTGTGAAAGTGAGTGTGTGTGTGAGTCTGAGAGTGTGAGAGTGAGTGTGTGTGTGAGTCTGAGAGTGAGTGTGTGTGTGTGAGAGTGAGTATGTGTGTGTGAGTCTGAGAGTGTGAGAGTGAGAGTGTGTATGTGAGTCTGAGAGAGTGAGTGTGTGTGTGTGAGTCTGAGAGTGTGAGAGTGAGTGTGTGTGTGAGTCTGAGAGTGTGAGAGTGAGTGTGTGTGTGTGAGTCTAAGAGTGTGAGTGTGTGTGAGTCTGAGAGTGTGAGAGTGTGAGAGTGAGTGTGTGTGTGAGTCTAAAAGTGTGAGAGTGAGTGTGCGTGTGTGAGTCTGAGAGTGAGTGCATGTGTGTGTGAGTCTGAGAGCGAGTGTGTGTGTGTGAGTCTGAGAGTGTGAGAGTGAGTGTATGTGTGTGTGAGTCTGAGAGTGTGTGTGGGAGTCTGAAAGTGTGAGAGTGCGTGTGTGTGTGAGTCTGAGAGTGTGAGAGTGAGTGTGTGTGTGAGTGTGAGAGTGTGAGAGTTGAGTGTGTGTGTGAGTCTGAAAGTGTGAGCGTAAGTGTGTGGGTGTGAGTCTGAGAGTGTGAGATGTCAGTGTGTGTGTGATTCTGAGAGTGTGATAGTGTGTGTATGTGTGCGTGAGTCTAAGAGTGTGAGAGTGAGTGTGTGTGTGTGTGAGAGTCTGAGAGTGTGAGGGTGAGTGTGTGTGTGTGAGTCTGAGAGTGTGAGCATAAGTGTGTGGGTGTGAGTCTGAGAGTGAGAGTGAGTGTGTGTGTGAGTCTGAGAGTGTGAGCGTAAGTGTGGGTGTTTGTGAGTCTGAAAGTGTGAGGGTGAGTGTGTGTGTGTGAGTCTGGGAGTGTGAGCGTAAGTGTGTGTGTGCGAGTCTGAGAGTGTGAGAGTGAGTGTGTGTGAGTCTGAGAGTGTGAGCGTAAGTGTGTGTGTGTGAGTCTGAGAGTGTCAGAGTGAGTGTATTTGTCTGTGAGTCTGAGAGTGTGAGAGGTGAGTGTGTGTGAGTCTGAGAGTGTGAGAGGTGAGTGTGTGTGTGAGTCTGAAAGTGTGAGAGTGAGTGTTTGTTTGAGTGAGAGTGTGAGAGTTGAGTGTGTGTGTGAGTCTGAAAGTGTGAGAGTGAGTGTGTGTTTGAGTGAGAGTGTGAGAGTGAGTGTGTGTGTGAATCTGAGAGCGTGAGAGTGAGTGTGTGTGTGAGTCTGAGAGAGTGAGTATGTGTGTGTGAGTCTGAGAGTGTGAGAGTGAGTGTGTGTGTGAGTCTGAGAGTGTGAGTGTGTCTGTGTGAGTCTAAGAGTGTGAGTGTGTGTGAGTCTGAGAGTGTGAGAGTGAGTGTGTGTGTGAGTCTAAAAGTGTGAGAGTGAGTGTGCGTGTGTGAGTCTGAGAGTGAGTGCATGTGTGTGTGAGTCTGAGAGTGAGTGTGTGTGTGTGAGTCTGAGAGTGTGAGAGTGAGTGTGAGTCTGAGAGTGTCAGAGTGAGTGTATGTGTGAGTCTGAGAGTGTGTGTGGGAGTCTGAAAGTGTGAGAGTGCGTGTGTGTGTGAGTCTGAGAGTGTGAGAGTGAGTGTGTGTGTGAGTGTGAGATTGAGTGTGTGTGAGTGTGAGCGTGAGTGTGTGTGTGAGTCTGAGAGTGTGAGAGTGATATTGTGTGAGTCTGAGAGAGTGAGTGTGTGTGTGTGAGTCTGAGAGTGTGAGCATGAGTGTGTGTGTGAGTCTCAGAGTGTGAGAGTGAGTGTGTGTGTGTTTGAGTCTAAGAGTGTGTGTGTGTGAGTCTGAGAGTGTGAGAGTGTGTGTGTGTGAGTCTGAGAGTGTGAGAGTTGAGTGTGTGTGTGAGTCTGAAAGTGTGAGAGTGAGTGTGTGTTTGAGTGAGAGTGTGAGAGTGAGTGTGTGTGTGAGTCTGAGAGTGAGTTTGTGTGTGTGAGTGTGAGTGTGTGTGTGTGAGTCTGAGAGTGTGAGAGTGTGTGTGTGAGTCTGAGAGAGTGAGTGTGTGTGAGTCTGAGAGTGTGAGAGTGAGTGTGTGTGTGAGTCTGAGAGTGTGAGAGTGAGTGTGTGTGTGTGAGTCTAAGAGTGTGAGTGTGTGTGAGTCTGAGAGTGTGAGAGTGTGAAAGTGAGTGTGTGTGTGAGTCTAAATGTGTGAGAGTGAGTGTGCGTGTGTGAGTCTGAGAGTGAGTGCATGTGTGTGTGAGTCTGAGAGCGAGTGTGTGTGTGTGTGAGTCTGAGAGTGTGAGAGTGAGTGTGAGTCTGAGAGTGTCAGAGTGAGTGTATGTGTGTGTGAGTCTGAGAGTGTGTGTGGGAGTCTGAAAGTGTGAGAGTGCGTGTGTGTGTGAGTCTGAGAGTGTGAGCGTACGTGTGTGTGTTTGTGAGTCTGAAAGTGTGAGGGTGAGTGTGTGTGTGTGAGTCTGAGAGTGTGAGCGTAAGTGTGTGTGTGTGTGAGTCTGAGAGTGTGAGAGTTGAGTGTGTGTGTGAGTCTGAAAGTGTGAGAGTGAGTGTGTGTTTGAGTGAGAGTGTGAGAGTGAGTGTGTGTGTGAATCTGAGAGTGTGAGAGTGAGTGTGTGTGTGAGTCTGAGAGAGTGAGTGTGTGTGTGTGAGTCTGAGAGTGTGAGAGTGAGTGTGTGTGTGAGTCTGAGAGTGTGAGAGTGAGTGTGTGTGTGTGAGTCTAAGAGTGTGAGTGTGTGTGAGTCTGAGAGTGTGAGAGTGAGTGTGTGTGTGAGTCTAAAAGTGTGAGAGTGAGTGTGCGTGTGTGAGTCTGAGAGTGAGTGCATGTGTGTGTGAGTCTGAGAGCGAGTGTGTGTGTGTGAGTCTGAGAGTGTGAGAGTGAGTGTGAGTCTGAGAGTGTCAGAGTGAGTGTATGTGTGTGTGAGTCTGAGAGTGTGTGTGGGAGTCTGAAAGTGTGAGAGTGCGTGTGTGTGTGAGTCTGAGAGTGTGAGAGTGAGTGTGTGTGTGAGTGTGAGAGTGAGTGTGTGTGAGTGTGAGCGTGAGTGTGTGTGTGAGTCTGAGAGTGTGAGAGTGATATTGTGTGAGTCTGAGAGAGTGAGTGTGTGTGTGTGAGTCTGAGAGTGTGAGCATGAGTGTGTGTGTGAGTCTCAGAGTGTGAGAGTGAGTGTGTGTGTGTTTGAGTCTAAGAGTGTGTGTGTGTGAGTCTGAGAGTGTGAGAGTGTGAAAGTGAGTGTGTGTGTGAGTCTAAATGTGTGAGAGTGAGTGTGCGTGTGTGAGTCTGAGAGTGAGTGCATGTGTGTGTGAGTCTGTGAGCGAGTGTGTGTGTGTGAGTCTGAGAGTGTGAGAGTGAGTGTGAGTCTGAGAGTGTCAGAGTGAGTGTATGTGTGTGTGAGTCTGAGAGTGTGTGTGGGAGTCTGAAAGTGTGAGAGTGCGTGTGTGTGTGAGTCTGAGAGTGTGAGCGTACGTGTGTGTGTTTGTGAGTCTGAAAGTGTGAGGGTGAGTGTGTGTGTGTGAGTCTGAGAGTGTGAGCGTAAGTGTGTGTGTGTGTGAGTCTGAGAGTGTGAGAGTGAGTGTGTGTGTGAGTCTGAGAGTGAGTGTGTGTGTGTGAGAGTGAGTATGTGTGTGTGAGTCTGAGAGTGTGAGAGTGAGAGTGTGTATGTGAGTCTGAGAGAGTGAGCGTGTGTGTGTGAGTCTAAGAGTGTGAGTGTGTGTGAGTCTGAGAGTGTGAGAGTGTGAGAGTGAGTGTGTGTGTGAGTCTAAAAGTGTGAGAGTGAGTGTGCGTGTGTGAGTCTGAGAGTGAGTGCTTGTGTGTGTGAGTCTGAGAGCGAGTGTGTGTGTGTGAGTCTGAGAGTGTGAGAGTGAGTGTATGTGTGTGAGTCTGAGAGTGTGTGTGGGAGTCTGAAAGTGTGAGTGTGCGTGTGTGAGTCCGAGATTGTGAGATTGAGTGTGTGTGTAAGTGTGAGAGTGAGTGTGTGTGTGTGTGAGTGTGAGCGTGAGTGTGTGTGTGAGTCTGAGAGTGTGAGAGTGATTGTGTGTGAGTCTGAGAGAGTGAGTGTGTGAGTCTGAGAGTGTGAGAGTGAGTGTGTGTGTGAGTCTGAGAGTGTGAGAGGAAGTGTGTGTGTTTGTTAGTCTGAGAGTGTGAGTGTGTGTGAGTCTGAGAGTGTGAGATGTGAGTGTGTGTGTGATTCTGAGAGTGTGATAGTGTGTGTATGTGTGTGTGAGTCTAAGAGTGTGAGAGTGAGTGTGTGTGTGTGAGAGTCTGAGAGTGTGAGGGTGAGTGTGTGTGTGTGAGTCTGAGAGTGTGAGCGTAAGTGTGTGTGTGTGAGTCTGAGAGTGTGAGAGTGAGTGTGTGTGTGTGAGTCTGAGAGTGTGAGCGTAAGTGTGTGTGTTTGTGAGTCTGAAAGTGTGAGGGTGAGTGTGTGTGTGAGTCTGAGAGTGTGAGCGTAAGTGTGTGTGTGAGTCTGAGAGTGAGTGTGTGTGAGTCTGAGAGTGTGAGCGTAAGTGTGTGTGTGTGAGTCTGAGAGTGTGAGAGTGAGTGTATGTGTCTGTGAGTCTGAGAGTGTGAGAGGTGAGTGTGTGTGAGTCTGAGAGTGTGAGAGGTGAGTGTGTGTGTGAGTCTGAAAGTGTGAGAGTGAGTGTTTGTTTGAGTGAGAGTGTGAGCATGAGTGTGTGTGTGAGTCTCAGAGTGTGAGAGTGAGTGTGTGTGTGTGTGAGTCTGAGAGTGAGTGTGTGTGTGTGAGTGTGAGAGTGAGTGTGTGTGTGAGTCTGAGAGTGTGAGAGTGAGTGTGTGTGTGAGTCTGAGAGAGTGAGTGTGTGTGAGTCTGAGAGTGTGAGAGTGAGTGTGTGTGTGAGTCTGAGAGTGTGAGAGTGAGTGTGTGTGTGTGAGTCTAAGAGTGTGAGTGTGTGTGAGTCTGAGAGTGTGAGAGTGTGAAAGTGAGTGTGTGTGTGAGTCTAAATGTGTGAGAGTGAGTGTGCGTGTTTGAGTCTGAGAGTGAGTGCATGTGTGTGTGAGTCTGAGAGCGAGTGTGTGTGTGTGAGTCTGAGAGTGTCAGAGTGAGTGTATGTGTGTGTGAGTCTGAGAGTGTGTGTGGGAGTCTGAAAGTGTGAGAGTGCGTGTGTGTGTGAGTCTGAGAGTGTGAGCGTAAGTGTGTGTGTCTGTGAGTCTGAAAGTGTGAGGGTGAGTGTGTGTGTGTGAGTCTGAGAGTGTGAGCGTAAGTGTGTGTGTGTGAGTCTGAGAGTGTGAGAGTGAGTGTGTGTGTGTGTGAGTCTGAGAGTGAGTGTGTGTGTGTGAGAGTGAGTGTGTGTGTGTGAGTCTGAGAGTGTGAGAGTGAGTGTGTGTATGTGAGTCTGAGAGAGTGAGTATGTGTGTGTGAGTTTGAGAGTGTGAGAGTGAGTGTGTGTGTGAGTCTGAGAGTGTGAGAGTGAGTGTGTGTGTGAGTCTGAGAGTGTGAGAGTGAGTGTGTGTGTGTGAGTCTAAGAGTGTGAGTGTGTGAAAGTGAGTGTGTGTGTGAGTCTAAATGTGTGAGAGTGAGTGTGCGTGTGTGAGTCTGAGAGTGAGTGCATGTGTGTGTGAGTCTGAGAGCGAGTGTGTGTGTGTGAGTCTGAGAGTGTGAGAGTGAGTGTGAGTCTGAGAGTGTCAGAGTGAGTGTATGTGTGTGTGAGTCTGAGAGTGTGAGTGTGTGAGTCTGTGAGTGTGTGTGTGAGTCTAAAAGTGTGAGAGTGAGTTTGTGTGCGTGAGTCTGAGAGTGAGTGCATGTGTGTGTGAGTCTGAGAGTGTGAGACCGAGTGTGTGTGTGAGTCTGAGAGTGTGAGAGGGACTGTATGTGTGTGTGAGTCTGAGAGTGTGACATTGAGTGTGTGTGTGAGTCTGAGAGTGTGATAGTCAGTGTTTTTGTGAGTATGAGAGTGTGTGTGTGTGAGTCTGAGAGTGAGTGTATGTGTTTGAGTCTGAGAGTGTGAGGGTGAGTGTATGTGTGTGTGAGTCTGAGAGTGTGAGAGTGAATGTGTGTGAGTCTGAGAGTGTGAGAGTGAGTGTGTGTGAGTCTGAGAGTGTGAGAGTGTGTGTGTGGGAGTCTGAGAGTGTGAGAGTGAGTGTGTGTGAGTCTGAGAGTGTGAGAGTGAGTGTGTGTGAGTCTGAGAATGTGAGTGCATGTGTGTGTGAGTCTGAGAGTGTGAGACCGAGCGAGTGTGTGTGGCCAGTCCATCTGAATTTTTTAAAATAAGTATTGCTTCAATGCTGGCGGTGTCAGCTTGGAGGAGCACACTCGAATTGGTGCAGCGATCTTCCCACTTGGTTCCCTGGATTTGGTGGAGGCAGTGCTGATGGAAGCGCTCAAGCGCAGTGACGTGGCGCCGATATGTTTTCACGTTTCGTTGCAGTAATGGAGCGTTGGGATGACAATGGCCCCGGTAATCTAGTAGGCGCGAAGTCCGCCCGTTCCGCTCCCTCCTCCACCTGCCGGGCCCCCGCCGAACAAGTGATGGGACCCCCAACGCTAGCGCCCACTCAGAGGGACATGCTCGTGCTGCTGGCCTAGGAGACGCACGGGGTTAAAACACACGGTCGTGCATACCGCAGCTTCCACCTGCATGCGATTAACTCTTAACGCGCACGCCCGTGCACACTGCGGCCCCGCTAACAAAAGGGGGCCCGCGAGTGCACTCACACCTGCGCGATTACCTCACTCGCGCAAACGTGGTGGTGATCCCACGATCACCACCCCGCATTCACTCTCGCCGCGCGTTCCCCCACCGCTACCGAGGACTCGGCTTGCACACGCAGTCGCTCCAGACAGAAATCGCAGACACCACACCACATATGCTTTCTGCTAACTTTTATTCTCAGCGCAAACCACAATCCCTTAAAGTAAGCTGCCCAGTCGGCACTACCCGGGGGTAGTATCTTGCAAGAAAACCTTAGCCTACTGCTGTCTACACTCTCAATCACTCAAGCGTCCGACCACATACCTCGTAGCTGGACTCACTGGCGCTGCGAGCGGTTGAAGAAGGCAGGACAGCAGGGGGTTCTTGATGGCCAAGATGTTGAAGATGAACTCTCTTTTTTTGTTCCCTGGCCTCACCTTTTTATATCCAACTTTCAAGGACCTGGGTCACGTGATACCGCGCGGCAAATTGTGCTTGTTTCCTTGCAGTAGCAGTAGTTTAGTGCCCCCGACCTATTGTTTTCTTTTCCCGCACTTTTCACTCTTGTGCACCCTGCATTCAGGAATTAAGCCGATTCAGGGGCACTGCGACGTAAACTGTCCTGCTGGGTCGAGCCAATCTCCTGGCATCGGAAAACCATTGGACATTCTCCAGAGGAATCCTTGGATTAAAACCCGACTGCCAGACGACCCAACATCAGGACACTACGTGTGTGCGATGTGTGTGTATTCAGTGTGGGGGTCAGGTGGGGAGGTTGCGGCGCCTGCAGAGTGGCTTTGAGGGCGTGGCACCACAGCTTTGTTATTCTGCACATATCTTTGTTATTGACGACACACTGGGGCAGTTTGCAGAAGGCAGCACTGGTGCCTTGTCGATGGTGGCCGTTTGGGAGAGATAACTACCGAGGTAAGGGAAATACTCCATATATTCAAAGGCCTCTCCATCAACATAAATAGTCAGGGTGATGTTTGCCTGGTCGGATGGCCGGTTGGTGGATGACCTTTGTCTTGGTGATGTTCAAGGTTAAGCCAAGTCTCGTATATGCAGAGTTAAATACATCGAGGGTCGTCTGGATGTCCTGCATGGAGTGAGTCCCTATGCAGCAATCACCCGAAAACTGCAGGTTGTGGATGTCCTTTGTGGTCAGTTACTTCTTTGCCCAGAAACATCCGAGGTTGAAAAGCTTCCCATCCAGCCTCGGCAGGTACCACCACAGTATGCACTGCTGTAATCATAGCAGGTCCCACCACAGTCAGTATGCACTGCTGTAATCATAGCAGGCACCACCACAGTCAGTATGCACTGCTGTCATCATAGCAGGTGATCACCACCGTCGGTATGCACTGCTGTAGTGAAAGCAGGTTCCACCAGTCAGTATGCACTGCTGTATTGAAACCAGGTACCACCACAGTCAGTATGCACTGCTATAATGAAAGCAGGTGCCACCACAGTCGGTATGCACTGCTGTAGTTATAGCAGGTCCCACCACTGTCGGTATGCACTGCTGGAATGAAAGCAGGTACGACCACAGTCGATATGCACTGCTGTAGTCATAACAGGTACCACCACAGTCAGTATGCACTGCTGTAGTGAAACCCGGTGCCACCACAGTATGCACTGCTGTAACCATAGCAGCTACCACCACAGTCAGTATGCACTGCTGTAGTCATAGCAGGATACCACCACAATCAGTATGCACTGCTGTAGTTAAAGCAGGTACCACCACAGCCAGTATGCACTGCTGTAGTGAAAGCAAGAACCACCACAGTCGGTATGCAATGCTGTAGTGAAAGCAGGTACCCTACCACAGTCGGTATGCACTGCTGTAGCAATATCAGGATACCACCACAGCAGTATGCGCTGCTGCAGTGATAGCAGGTAACCACCACAGTCGCTATGCACTGCTGTAGTGATAGCAGGCACCCCCACAGTAGATATGCCCTTCTGTAGTGAAAGCAGGTACCACCCCAGTCAGTATGCATTGATGTAGTGAAAGCAGGTACCACCACAGCAGTATGCACTGCTGTAAGCATCGCAGGTACCACCACAGTGAGTATACACTGCTGTAATGAAAGTAGGTTGCACCACAGTCGGTATGCATTGCTATAGTGAAAGCAGGTACCACCACAGTCGGTATGCACTGCTGTAAGCATAGCAGGTACCACCACAGTTAGTATGCATTGCTGTTATCAGAGCAGGTGTAATACGAGTGTAAATGGGCAGGTCGGATGTGACGATCCGAGAGGGAGGAGTCAGGGTCACGTGGGGGAGAAGTTATAGCGGAGAGACAGGAAGACATCTGGGAGCAGTCGAGGGAGTGAAGAGGGGAGACCACGTTGGGTGGTCGCCGTGCCTCAGCCTGGTGGCTGAGGGGCTCATGACGGCGCCAGCCAGCGGGGTGGAGGAGAGTATGGGAATAGAGACAGGGAGAGGCCACGCAGGGCAGAGGGTGGAGAGTGGCGAGATCGCCACGCGGTGAGACTCGGCACCGTCGGCCAGCGGTGACCGGGCATGGGAGGAACGGGGAGCAGCGGTGGAGCTGCAGTGAGAGCAGCTGAAGGGCTGCACAAGGAAACCTGCAGCGGAGCTGCATCGGAGTGGAGAAAGGCTACGGGAGCGACGGCAGCTGTCGAGCTGCCAAGCGGGGAGGCTCTGAGCGAGGGCCGTGTGGGACAAGTTGTAAGAACCCGAATAAAGGACAACGGAGACAGACACAGTGAAAAAGTCCTTTATTACACAGGTACAACCACAGTCAGTATTTACTGCTGTAATCATAGCAGGTACCACCACAGTCAGTATGCACTGCTGTAGTGATTGTAGATACTGCTATCGAGTTGGTAGATACTGCTATATAGAGTTAGTAGATACTAAAACAGTCAATATATACCACTACAGTCAGTAAATACTGCTACAATCAGTAAATACTACTATACAGTCAGTAGCTACGACTGGCTCAATCGATACTACTGTACAGTCAATAGATGCAACTACAGAGTCAATAGATACTATTTACTCTGTTGTATGTAGGGTGTGTAGATATATATACCTACGCGGGGGTAAATATATTTTCTGAGGGGGGGGGGGGGTCGACAATTTTCGCAAACCTTTTAGATCAACTATTTACCCCCCACTTTCCAGAGGTGTGGACTCGAGTCATGTGACTTGGACTCGAGTCAGACTCGAGTCATGAATTTGATGACTTGCGACTCGACTTGGACTTGCATAACAATGACTTTGTCCCACCTATGAGATGTGGACTCGAGTCATGTGACTTGGACTCGAGTCAGACTCGAGTCATGAATTTGATGACTTGCGACTCGACTTGGACTTGCATAACAATGACTTTGTCCCACCTCTGCCACTTTCTCTAACTTTTTGGACTTCTGCAAGCCTCTTATAATTTTGTTGGTGGAGAAATGGACAAACGCCCCATTGGGCTTTCACAATTGCTTAGTATCTGTGTATATATATGTAAGGTTTTTAAGAGAAGTTTTGAAATATATTTTTCGCTCGGGCAACGCCGGCTACTTCCTGCTAGCTAGTTATATAATTTACCCTACATTTTTCTCATTGTCAATAAAATTGACAGGGACTTTATGGACGACCTGTTCATTTAATCTTCACACGCTCCCAGGAGCACCAAGCTCGCTCACTCTGAAACTCCCCCACCCCAGTTCTGCCCCACATGCCCTGGAGAGGAGAGAGGTCCCCGCCCACCCTTTCGGCCCACGGGCCTGGGGAGGGAAACAGAGAGGGGTGGGGGGGGGTGCGAACTCGTGCTCGCATGACCAGTCTAGAGGGCATGGAGTGAGTGCGGCCACAGCACCGCTTTGCCAGAAGATTTCATTAACTCCTGGTACAAGACAGGAGCCGTACCGTGTGGGTGGTTTAAGACGTGGGTTTTTGCTCTTGTTGATTACAGCTTCACTCTAACCACTGAAGAATCGGAATCACGGGGATTTTGTACTTGTGAGATGAGAGGTGAAGTGTGGGGAGCCGAAAGTTTTCAATTCTCCCCGAGTTCAAACTGAATTTTTTTAAACGATGTATTAACAACGACTTGGAGAGTCTGGCAGCAAGATGGAGTGATCAGGTTATCTGACGGAGGCGGCTGGTAGAGACACGTCAGTAGAGCACGGGTAAATGGAGGCTTGAGGGATGAGCGGCATCACCATATGCAACTGCATTATACACGTGTGTGTGTGTAGTGGCGTAATGCGCGCAGGGTTTGCAAACAGCAGTTGCATTCCTGTACGGGGTTGTAAAGTGAGGTCAGGTCAGGACGAGCAGGTGCAAGCGTGAGGCCTTGGGAGACAGCAGAGACGCCAGCAATTATCGAAAGAGGCAGTGATTGGCTGGCTGCAAATGCAAACACGGAGTCGGTGCCAAGAAGGCGAGAGATAGAAGCGATAAGAGGGGGAGCATGTGCATAAGACACCGGGAGGACACTGGCTTACGAGGGTCACCCGAGGACTCGTAATGAGGAGGGGGATATAAGGGGATGTGCGAAGCAATGGAAGTTTAACTTGTGCCTTTCTAATTTTCCAGATATACAAACGTAGACATAGCTTCAACCGAGATGATGGATTCAAATTGAGCAATCATTGGAAGGATGTAATTAACCAAGTTAAAACTTTAGCTGCCGTGCAGTTTACTGCTAGACAGCCAGTTTAGATTTATTTTCATAATCATATCCATATTCCCAGTCTGTTACCCCCAGCTTCACACACTACCATCACCATTACCACACGTTGTTTCAGCTTGCGCAATTTAACCCCCGGGCAGCATAACAAAAGCCTGCTTAATCTTAGCTTCCTTATCTATTTCTGCCCCCAGCATTACAAAGCTTCAGTTTGAACTCCGTACGTTGCGCCCACCCCGTTCCTCACATCGTGGCCTCCCAGTCCACAGTTCGCCCACACACTCACCATGCCCTCCCCCGCCCTGCTTGTGTTGCGCCCGAAACGTCGTGATTTAATTTAGTTGTTTTCATTTATTTTATTTTATTATTTACCTACGTGACTTTACGGAAAAAACCAAAGAGTACAATGGAGGGGAGTTGGTTGGAGAGGAAGAAGTGAAGAAGTCAAGACCAGAGAAGTCCGGGACCTCGCCCTCCACACCTGGGGGCACGGGCGAGGTTGGATTGGAGGTGTAGTTGTAGTAACAGGCTAGCGGAGGAGAGGGTAGCGGAATCCTTAGTGTGAGTGTGATAGGCTAGTGGACAATAGGCGAGCGGGATATCAGTGTGAGGCTAGCGGGGTGAGAAGCTAGCGGAGTTTCCAGTAAGAGGCCAGCGGAAACCAGGCTCGTGGAGCCAGAGAGCATCCGTGATAGGCTAGTGGAGCAAAAGAGGGAGAGTTCGCGACGGGAGTACGTGGTGTTGAACGTGAGGAGCCTCCATGTGGGAGGCTAACCAGTTAAGTTACACAGGAGAAAAAGACGAAGTTGTCCGCATGAATGAACGCCATTACACGTGTGTAGTGACAGCGCCGACTCCTGTACATCAGCAGTAACTGCAGTGGACACTTAGCGCACATGCCGTTGAGCCAGCAGGGTGGAGGAACTGGGGCAAGGGTCACGGTAGACCTCAGAGGGAGGCCCCTGGAACCCTCTAGTGGGTTCGAGAAGGGAAGTGCAGCTAGGGTGGAGCCAAGCCGCGCCGAAGGGAATAGAAACTTTATGGCGGGACCCCGGGGTCCCATAAGCCCCCGGCTCTCGTATAAACTGCATTGCGACGTCATTTTATGTCCGTTGAAGGCTAACGATACGGCAATCTATTCCTCTCGACGAGCTCTATACGATGCGATAATCAAAGTTTCAAAGTTTTGTTTATGACTACGGCATTCGTCCTCGTTGCGCTTGGACGACATGACGACAGAATGATCCGCGCCAGGTGGGTCGTGGCGTTTCTGTGCGCGGTGGGACGGAGTTGCCAAATTTTTAAAAAATTAATTACGATTTTGACTTCCATTTATTCGCGACCCCGGGGTCCTGCCATGAGGTTCATATAAGCAGCGGAGAGCGAGAGCTCCGGGCTCTCGGTTCTGGAAGTGGACTCGTCTCGTCGTCGTCGCCGCCTTCACCTGATCATTGCGCGGCCGGACAGTAGTTGGCTGTCTCGGTCGACGCCGTCAGTGCAATGTGGACAGGGTGGTGTCTGGGCCAGGCAGTGTAGCAGCGTGGCCGAGAGAGAGGAGGCCGGAGTTTGTGGTGTGAACTAATAAAAAGAGAGACGGTGCCTCCCGCGACTACCTCGTCTCCAACGAAGTGTGTGTGCCGCACGCCACACGCACACACACGCCTCGAGGAAGGAAGAAGAGACGACACTACACGTGTATAAATATAACACCATGAAGGAAACGCCTTTTGGATTTGTGTCTTATTCTGCCAAAGATGCTCACAAATTTTTGGCGAGATTCCAACTCTCAAATACCCCCATGAAAGGCATTATAATGTTGGGAGTGTTTGCAGGGTTGCTCTGCCCTGTTCATGGAGCCTTCCAGTTCGCCTGTGCGCAGGACAGTCAACACCATTGCCAGGCGGGAGAATGTGAATGAAAACCCACACACTGGGAATTTCCCAAATCTGTGTAATTAAAACTGTTCTGAAGAAACGATTCCAGGTATTAACATGTTCTGCATTTCAGCAAGACAAGTCGGGCAGCATTTGTTGTGCCTCAAATTGAGACACCTGAAACGATGGCAGACAAATTTATATTTTATTTTTGTAAATGTGTAATTCTGTTGCATCGATGCAGTCATCATGCGGCATATGGGGAGACGTGTGACCGATTAAAGAGAGTACTGGACTGGATTTCGTACCCACCACATTAACAGGATCCCCGACTGGACAGTTACGGCCTGTATGTACACGCAGTGTTTGTATCACACTTTGGCTTCTCTAGTTTACAACCAATAGTGCTGCTCACATGTGATTTGTTACAGCAATAGAAAACAGGTTACACAAAGCGTTAAATTGCACTTCAAGCATTAGAAAATAAACAGCACTCGTGTCCGTGGTTATATGTACGAAATACGTACATGATACAGATTTCAAAGTTTTGGAAATGCTAAGTTATTCACATATGTAAATGTTATTAAACTATAAATAATAAAGGTTTTTGGGTTAGATCGTGTAAGTATAAATGTGTCGAAAGCCTCCACCACCCAATAGTCAATTAGTAAGGGATTTGTCATGTAAACAAGACGCCAAATAGTTACTTCAGCCCACCGGTGTGTTGGAGAGTAAATCCACAACAAATCCAATACACCGGTGGGCTGAAGTAGTAACTATTTGTTTTGTTTACGTGACAAATCTCTAATTGGCTGTGTCGGGTGGTGGAGGGTTTCCACACATTTATATTTCTGCGATCTAATCAAAAAACCTTTATTATATTGGTATGCTTGCCGTTGCTTCCACGTGCAATGGGAAACCGCACGACAGTGAAGTTTACAAAGCATTATACTGCTCATTATATAGAGCCAACTTCCCACACATTCAGTTATATGACTATGGCTGACCTTTTCAGTCATCCAGGAAGTCGTGCATATTCCTGCCCATTGTAACAATGCGTTAATACAGCATTTCGAAACCGTTTCCTACTCAGTCAGGCAGGCTTCATTGGTCCAACCGGTGGACAAAACACAAACTGCTCCCCGGTGGAAAAAGGCACCATGGCACGCTTGCCATTGCTTCTGAAGACCAAAAGATATGGTAACGACGCTCGATGCAATGTGTATTAAAACTAAATGCAAAGAAAACGTATGCATATTTGTACTAACATTACCGCAAAACCACAAGGCCAAATGTTCACAAATTCATGAAGCTGTTCGAAGGGTAAGGTATGAAAGTGTATTATTGGTCCCATTGCATGGGTATTGGTCCCATTGCATGGGTGTTGGTGTAGAACTTTAAAAGCACTTCACCGAAGGAACCTATTTTACATTGAGCGAGCTTCCTTTGATTCGACTTTGTGTGTCCATGGTACAGAAATGTATGCGTTACTTCCAGTGGACCTGTGGATTTAACTTAGTGCAATATTAATCCCATACTTAGGTTAGCATGTATAACTCGCGATTGGAAGGCTGCACGTTGAAATCCCGGTTAGGGGTCGACTCAGCTTATCACTGCACTGGAGTAGTAAAATTATTACCACTAAAAGTCAAGAGTGGTAGTTTTATGAATGCGCCCGGCTGTCTGCTCCCCACTCACCGAGTGCTACACGGCAACATAACAGGCAGCTTTCATCTCCCAGAAGGAATGGCATCCCGAGTGGAATAATACATACAAATGAAACTAAGCTGTAAACTATTAAACTATGTTTTATTTTATCTTGCCAGGTAAGGCCCACTGAGCTATGTAGATCTTTTTCAGGCGCGACCTGGCCAAAATGATAGCTCAACGAAGTGGCTTATCATGTGGAAATTTCGAGCAGCCAAATACATCGATTCTAAAAGTGGAGGGAAAACCGGTGGACCCGGAGAAAAATCCATGCTACCACAGGGAGAGATATGGAATTTCCTCAACTGACTCAGGGCCATCAATAGATTTAAGCTCTGTCCCATTGTTTGAGAAGAAATAAAACGTTATTTAGCGTTTACAAAATGACTGTAAAGTCATAAAAACAAAACATTAAGTGAGCAGAACATTCACAGCAGAGACAACTCATAACTGGGAAGAGTTGCTGACACTTGGAAAATGAATAGTTGAAAAAGCGAAATGGTGCTGGTGGAGTGCGGTGGCGCTAGGAGTGGTGGCGCTGGGGGAATGGTGGCGCTGGGGGAGTGGTGACGCGAGGGATTTCGGTGGCGCTACTGGACAGTGGTGCTGTCAGAGTAGATGATGCCCTCGGCACGGATTCTTTCCAGCAGGGGTTGGTAGATGCGAGGCTTTAGAGGTATCACCATGCCCTTCTCCCAGATCTCTCCTGCAGTCATACAGGGGGCTACGTGTCAGAGCATCACACACTCACAGATCTTTACCGGTAAACAACATCTCATCCGTCAGCCTACAGTAATTATATATTGATGGTTGCTAGGGTTAAGAGCCATTTTTGGCTAGTCTTGACTTGTGTCTCAGCACCAAGCTGTGTGTGTGAAACGAATGCTTATGGGTGTCCAGGGCGGCCTGGAATTCCATTATTAGTTTACTTCCATGTCACTGTAATCCCTATAGCATATGTTGGGAAACAATGTTGTACACAACGCATGTTTTGTGAGAGATCTGTTGATTGCAAAATTAGTCTAAATGTAAATCAGGGTTGGGTAAATCCAGGCTTTCCACCTCGGTGGCTTTGTCTCTCCATGTGAACAAATCAATGGATGTGCGCAAAGTTACATGTGAATGCAGAGGACTGTAAAACACGTATTGGGCTCTGCGTGTCCTTAAAAAGCTTGGAGTTTGCCAATCGCCGCTGCACACATTAGTTGTACAACTGTAAGTTGTCTCACTACATTCAAACATTGGGTATGGCATTGGTCCTCCATCCATAGGAGCTGTAAGGCTTCATATGAAACGTCTGACATTATGAAGAAACTCCTAGTCAATTTAATTGGAAACGTTCTCACCACTGACACAATGCCAATTGTTAGTTATTCTAATGGCATAGGCCGAGGTGTTAGTGTGCCTTTATGTCTCAAAGCAATGCATTCTTTCTCTCCCACCACAGGTCTGACCAACTGGTGTTGTCTTTATAGAGTTGCCAATGTGGAAATCGTTGTGTTTTTATATCTCAAAGTTATTTTATCATCTGAGCAGGGCAAGGAGTTGAGCAATTCAGCCAATGTGCCAGCTCATACTGAATTTTCTGCTGACTCATCCAATACTCCCTCATTTTTTTAAATATATATAACCTGCCACTCTACCTAGAGCTATGCTTACTTCCGGTATCGCACCTTGCTCGATATATCCCGGACTAGGAATAGCGACAGCACTGAGTATTGCATAGCCGTCAAACGAATTAACAGCGTTAAGCGCTGGATTCATATCCTGATGAAATTAACCAAAATTGCCTCCTTGCTATCGGAGGCAGTGGCACGATTTTCTGAACACTGGCACCAGGAGGGACATTCGCCATCGTGTGCATGGGACCCTGCATGCATGCGTGCGCAAGAGCGAGCTTTGAGCCTTGTACCGCTGAGCACCATCTTGGCAGCGATAGCGCAGGGGTAGCCCACGGTCTTGGCCATGGCCGAGTAGCCGTCGCGGTCTCCGTAGGACACCAGGTTCACCACCGTCTTCTCACGCACGCCGGTGGGCAGGCGCACGACCACCTCGTTCCTCAGGATGACCAGGTCACGCTCGTCAGGACCTGCGCACGCCGTACGCACCGCCACTGCTCAGCACCACTGCACGACCTCTATCGGACGGCGTTACCAGCATCGACTTGATAACTGAACAAATCCCTGCGCTTTCCAAAGTCAGCAAACGTAATTTTGATTCTATTTTGTGCGACATATTTCATTTTTGGAGCTAAATTTTACTTTATAGTAAATATGTAATCATGGCCAATGCCATTGCACTTTTGCTTATGCCAAATCCTGCAACTGTTTCAGAGTTGACACCAGACCTCCACAATCTGCTCTTACATAATACTACCCTCTGGCTTGCTATATATTTATATGTTACATGCATGCAATTAGCGCATGTGCACAAGTGATAATCTTTGGAATATTTATGGACAATGTTGTAATGCCACCAGAGGCCACACTCCAGGAGGGTAGAGGCAGGGACTGCTCGTCGCACACTGGGGATCGCATTCGATCTTTACCTCACCTTCCCCGCGCTGCTCACTCGGCTGTCTGCTCCCCACTCACCGAGTGCTACACGGCAATAGAACGGGCAGCTTTCACCCCCCAGAGGGAATGGCATCCCGAGTGGAATATATACAAATGAAATTCAGCTGTAAACTATTAAACTATGTTTTATTTTATCTTGCCAGGTAAGGCTCACTGAGATATGTAGATCTTTTTCAGGAACGAAGTGGCTTATCACGTGGAAATTTTTAGCAGCCAAAAGTGGTTGGAAAACCGGTGGACCCAGAGAAAAATCCACACTACCACAGGGAGACGCATACAAATTACAAATATACAGCAGGTGCCAGGACCGGGATCAAACCCACGACCTCCTGCATACCATGGCGAGGCAGTTAACATCTCGTCACAGCAGCGCCCCAAACTGCCCTACCAAAGGAAAGCCGCTCCTCCAGGTGGGCGGCCAAGGCGTCGACGAGGCTGGGGGCCTCTCTCACTAGCTGCGCTCCCAGCAGCCCCAACCTGAAACAGCACCAAGCACAATCCGTTCATGGCTCCTGTCCTGGTCTTCCCTCCCTATGCCTGTTTACTCCGAGCACCTGAGGTCTGGATTCCTTGCCAGCTTGTTCCATTCTGTTGCTCGCTCCCATAAACGCCACGCCTTGTTCCGTTCTCACAACTCCTTCCCTGACAGGCTTTTTCTTTCGTCGTCTCCCCGATTCTGCCCGCTTTCTCCCTCTATCAAAGACTTCACAACATGAACTGAGCCCATTCCTCACCGCATACCTGGACCATCTCAGTCTTTGCTTCTCTGTATGTATGTATGTTTGTTCTTCCTTTGTACCATACGTAACCGACCGTGCTAATTGGAGGTGATATCACTCAGGTAAGCACTACTTCTCTTCTCATTTTGAGATGTTCCAGAAGACTATAACTGTAAAAACTCCTGCCAGCTCAATATGGAATTATGTCACCTCTTGCTCAGGCTGCCAGTAGAGGTGAGCAAGACCCCAGTACTGTTACTGAGCATGAATATACTTTGCTTTGACTTGGCAACACAATGCAGTTGAGTTTACTTCACATTAGCAGACATATGGTACTGTAAAGACACAGTAATATGCATTAAACCAGATTTCAAAGTTTGGCCAGTGTAATTTTAAGTCGAATAGTCATTGATAGTAACAATGTTTACTTTATTTACTTGGGAAGGCCTCACTGAACCTCAAGACGTTTTCAGCAGGGTACTCTACAGGGCTGTTTGACCAATTACACTCGTTACTGTTTTTAATTGGGGAAGATTAACTGTTCATGTCTATAGAAAATCCACGAAGCACTGTGATAAGTGTAGTTATAGGCATTCCGTTACCACTCTTGTCCAATGGCCATCATGTGTCCTACCCATGCCCACTTGCCTTTCTCAGGCAGTCATTTTGGTAACCGTGATTTGCGATTGTTCTCTGATCACATGCGTTGAACTCTCCCTCAGCATAACCCCCTGGCGTGCATCGGTGCCGCATACCTGTCAAGCCCTTATTAGTGCCTACCTTATTACAGACAAATTCAGACCTTATTGGTCACCCATGCCCATATAAATATTAACGTTCATCCTAGAAAGTCCCATCAAAAGGGACAAACACAAATAGACACATTCTTTTGCCCGTATTGAAGCGGCTGTATGCCGTATGGACCTGAAAACTCAATTTCCCTGTACAAGAATACAGGTAAACCATATGGGTTGACAGGTATGGTGCCGTGCTGTGGAGCGGCTTCGTGAGGCCTCTGCGTGCGTGTTTGGGCGCGAGGGCCCTGATCTCACTGCTGCAGGGCACGCAGACTCTGCTCGTTGCCGCTCAGGCGAGCCAGCACGGCTTCCTCCAGGGCCGCCCCTCCCTCGTCCACGCCCAGCACGGAGCACATCAATTGCCTCTGCGCGACACAGACACAGCACACGCGGGCATGTGTCGCTATGATGTTCGTCTACCCAGGAAAGATTTGCAGAGCATCAAGACTCTTTTTCAGGAGGGTCCTGCCAGGTTCATGGTAGGGAGCGACATTGCCTTGTGCGATCCCAATTGAGTGATTTTGAGGTATTTTTTCAGCATTGGTATATATTGGCTAATGCCAGTTACATTTTGTTGCCAGAAGAAAGGGGAACACCTATACTCATATTTTGGTACTTGGCAAAGGAGGCCCCATGATGTAGCTGCTCACACCGAGCTCTCATTACTCTGATAGTGCATTGTCTTTGGGCTGTACACCTTTTGGCGTCCTCTGGTCTAACACCTTTTGAGACTAGGCTCCAAAGAAAGCTGTCTCTGGTGTGGACCAATCAGTTTCAAAGACAATGCATATATTATCAGAGTATGTTTTCTGTTTGCATTCTGACCACAAGTATTGTGGTTAATGCAGACATGATTCCTTGTAAAAGGTTTCAGTTTGGTGTTTTAACATCTTAACACCTGTTTTGTTGCCAGAAAAAAGGGGAAGATCTATTCTCATTGTAGGTTTTTTTTTGCTTTGGAAACCACAGAAATCTGGAGGAAACCCATGCAGAGCAGGGGGAGAACATACAAACTCCATACACAACGGCAATCGAGTCGGGAATCGAATCCAGCCCCTTCCTGCGAGGCACGAGTGTTACCACTGCGTCACCCTGCTGTCCTGTACAATAGGGAGATGCAATTACCAACGAAACGTCATACTCAAAGATTGTAAATGTTGTGGTTTCACGCTTCAACACACCGGTGGGCTAAAGTAGTGAACTATTTGTCTTTTGTCAACGTGACACTTTTTTACTGATTGGCCGTGTCGGGTGGTGGAGGGTTACAACACATTTATAAATAACGCGATCTAAGCCAAAAACGTTGATTATGAGAGAGAATATATTGGGCAGAACTCCTTCCTCTATTTACACACCCACATATATATTTTTTAGAGCGATTGGTTTTCCAGCATAATGTTACCCAGCAGCATTTGCTTAACAAGCCTGACTGCTGATGACACCCAGGAAGTCGAGACCGGTCCAGTTTGCCGCTGGACGACATTGGCCTAAAAAGCCAGGTGTCGGCAACCTGTGGCTCCGGAGCCGCATGCAGCTCAATAAAGACTGCTTCGTGACCTTATTTATTACAGGCCACTGTCTAGTGTTCACACACATTACAGCTTTTGAAAGAGGTTTTTTTACAAAATTAAAAAAAATGGCTGACCCCTACACTAGGCCAATGGGACTAAATATATATATTTATAAGTGAAGACAATGAACGTAGTCCTATGTATTATATGCCTTTATCCATAATGCTTTACAACAACACATAACGAGATAAAAGATAACGATGGGGGGGGGGTGGCAGGGGAGCAGGAGCAGAGCGGAGGAGCATGATGCATTGAAGCGGCGACCGCTTTGTGTTAAGCATAAAATATGCACCCTGCTGCTTTACAATAGTCAATAAAGACCCCCTGATATAATTCAAGACGAGTAGGCCATGTGTGCCATGGCCTTCTATCGGGGTCCAAATTTTCCAAATATAAAAAAACCTACTAATTTCTCAATTGGGATTACACATAGCAGCAATCATCACCCCTAATGGTAGGCTACTGCCTATTTACAGTCCAGGTGCCAATAGCCACTTTGTGCCACCCCGGGACAGCTGCCAATGCGGGGGGATGCTGTTTGAATGTTTGAGATGAGATGTGTTTTAAAGTGCTTTGAGTTTCTGAGGCCTTTAACCCATTCCCGTGTTTCTTCTGATTACGTTCTGATTACGTATGTGTACGTCATTGGAACGGAATCGATGCTGAATGGAATCGAAATTAAAAGACCATGCGGGAGGGCGTGTGGCACAGTTTGGCACCAGCTATCAGAGTGCGGTTGTGTCGCTACAGTTCTATGCGGTGAGTACAATGTCTTTAAAAACAGCGGCGCCATGCCTCTCTTAAATAAAATTAACGTTAACCGCTTGCGTGTTCCGAAATACAGAGGTGAACAGGACATCCCCTTTCCTGCAACTTGCAAACATCTCGGAAAGGGAAAGCGTTAAGCGCCATACGAATGTAATTATTATTATAGTTATGATTTTAAAGAGGGTAAAGTGTTTGTGCTACGCACCCAAGTGAGAGCGGGAGCCCCGGGCTGCAGGGCCGCATGTGGCTCCGTGCTGATCAGCCCCAGCTGCACAAACGCCTTGGCCACTCTGCAATAGCCCTGCACTCGTCCACAGCACAAGCAAAAACATCCACACAAACACACAGCAACGTATCAGCTCTCTTTCCCATCATATCTTTACCCAAGCTCGTATAACCCTGCTCAATTCAATTAAACAGTGTTCACGCTTATCTGTTACAACTCTGATGTTGCTGGCCCACATGACGTTTTGGGCATTTGGGTCTGTGCTCAGCAACTGTGTTAAGGAAAAAAAGTTTAACGATGCGGACCTGCATTCACACAACGTATTCGTACAATTTACAAACGTGGAACGTACTCTCTGCCTATCAAGATACGCAAAATAGATCACCATTACACTAACCGTGACGTCATTTATATTCATCCAAAAAAACCTCACTGAGTCTCAATATTTTCCCTTCAAGGGGATCTTGCATTGGGATATTTGACCAATTCCTGTATTTGCCTGTGGGAGGAAAGTGGAGTTCGTGGAGGATACCCACGTATGTGAGGGGAAAGGCTGGAGGGAGTGGATGAGGTGGAAATATTTCCATGCGAGTCAGACGTGATATGTTAGGATGAGCAACGGCCACCAGCCTCTTGTGCACCGTCTCATAACGTGCGATACATGGATGTGACGCTCGTGATGTGAATCGTAACGGACTCGCGTCTACGTAGCGCACCTTGTAGCGGAGGGTGCCTCGGAAGAACGTGGTAGTGTCGTGCACCCCGTAGTCCTTGACGTAGCTCAGGCTGTCCCTGTTGGGCACTCCCTCGAGGCTGAAGCCAGGCATGAAGTCGATTGGCTCCACCGCATCCAGCACCGAACCTCCAGCTGGAATCTCCACCACCTGTGGGGGCACAGCGCACATGACGTGCGGTGCTTGGCACCGCCATCCTTGGTCTCTGTGTGTGTGTCCGTTTCGCCCCCTGTCTGTCTCTCTCCCTCACCATGTGCTCTTGGGAAGGGATTCCTGTTGCCACAGCTCCCCCCTCCAGTGCTCCCCCACCATTGCAACCCCTACCTCTTCTCTTCCAACTCCACCCCTGTCATGCGCAGCGGTGATCACATGACTATGGCGGCCTGCATTTCTCAAAATATTCGGATGTACATTTTTTTTCCTCGATGTAATTGGGCCAACTAAAAGAAAAAAAATTCAGCCGGTATTTTGCAAAGTTGATTTTCGAAGCATCCTGAATTTAAATCGATCCCTGCGCTACGCTCCGTGCTGTCACCTGTCCGTGTCTTTGGAAGCGAGCGGGGTTGATGGAGGTGAGCAACACCCCGCGTGGGCTCCAGCTGAACTTATAGCGGAGAGGGTTGTCCGAGAACTCTGGTGCCGAGAGGCCCCCACAGAATGACACGTATGACTCCACCTACAAAGACACGCATTAACACACACACACAGATATAGATTTACAAAGACTACCCATATAGCCTTTACCAGACTGTTGGGGTAAGTGTTGTTATAGCGAGCATCTATGAGGACCAATACAGATTAACACACACCCCTTCACATTCACACACATGCTGCACATCACAACAAAGACAAGGATCCCCCGTACAGCCTTAACAGTGCTGTTAGCGAGTGCCTATGAAGGCTGGCACGGCACACGAGGGGAAGGGTAGCCAACACCAAGCCTAGCCGCCTTTGTCTCCCCAATGCTGATGTTAACACACAGCACCAGGTACTTATTTAATGCAGAGTCGACGTAGGGGAGGCCCAGGGCAAGTTCAAATATTCTCCACTTATTGGTCGTGAGTGGGAATCCATCTTGAGGAGATGGGTTAGTAGCACAGTGCGCTAACCACTACACTTATTGCTCCCCACACAACAACAACGGCCATTCGACACTGATATGTGGTGATGTTCCCACGGCGCTTCTGCCAGGCTAGGTGCACTCCAAGGCCATGTGAAGTGTTTAAGGCTTGCTGACAGGAGGTCACGAGACAGACCAAGGTTCCATGGGTTAATGGACTGAGATGACTGGCAGATGGACTGTGTCCTGTATTGTGCTAACTTTTATTCACACTTATACACATACCCACATACAGTGAGGGAAAAAAGTATTTGATCCCCTGCTGATTTTGTACGTTTGCCCACTGACAAAGAAATTATCAGTCTATAATTTTAATAGTAGGTTTATTTGAACAGTGAGAGACAGAATAACAACAACAAAAAATCCAGAAAAACGCATGTCAAAAATGTTATAATTGATTTGCATTTTAATGAGGGAAATAAGTATTTGACCCCCTCTCAATCAGAAAGATTTCTGGCTCCCAGGTGTCTTTTATACAGGTAACGAGCTGAGATTAGGAGCACACTCTCAAAGGGAGTGCTCCTAATCTCAGCTTGTTACCTGTATAAAAGCACACTCTCAAAGGGAGTGCTCCTAATCTCAGCTTTTTACCTGTATAAAAGACACCTGTTCACAGAAGCAATCAATCAATCAGATTCCAAACTCTCCACCATGGCCAAGACCAAAGAGCTCTCCGAGGATGTCAGGGACAAGATTGTAGATCTACACAAGGCTGGAATGGGCTACAAGACCATCACCAAGCAGCTTGGTGAGAAGGTGACAACATCTTCTTGGTTCTTTCGGTAAAGTCACGTAGAAAGGAAGTAATAAAATAATAAAAATAATAAAACAGCATCTGACGCTGTCACCTCGACAGACCTGGTTTTCACCTGAGGACGGCTGCTTGCGTTGTGGCCGAAACGTCGTGAGAATTGTTTTATTATGTTTCATTATTTTTATTATTTTATTACTTCCCTTCTACGTGACTTTACCGAAAGAACCAAGAAGATGAATCCCTGCAGTCACGAAAGCTTTAAATCGAAATTTAAGGTGACAACAGTTGGTGCGATTATTCGCAAATAGAAGAAACACAAAAGAACTGTCAATCTCCCTCGGCCTGGGGCTCCATGCAAGATCTCACCTCGTGGAGTTGCAATGATCATGAGAACGGTGAGGAATCAGCCCAAAACTACACGGGAGGATCTTGTCAATGATCTCAAGGCAGCTGGGACCATAGTCACCAAGAAAACAGTTGGTAACACACTACGCTGTGAAGGACTGAAATCCTGCAGCGCCCGCAAGGTCCCCCTGCTCAAGAAAGCACATATACATGCCCGTCTGAAGTTTGCCAATGAACATCGGAATGATTCAGAGGACAACTGGGTGAAAGTGTTGTGGCCAGATGAGACCAAAATGAAGCTCTTTGGCATCAACTCAACTCGCCATGTGTTTGGAGGAGGAGGAATGCTGCCTATGACCCCAAGAACACCATCCCCACCGTCAAACATGGAGGTGGAAACATTATGCTTTGGGGGGTTTTTCTGCTAAAGGGACAGGACAACTTCACCGCATCAAAGGGACGATGGACGGGGCCATGTACCGTCAAATATTGGGTAAGAACCTCCTTCCCTCAGCCAGGGCATTGAAAATGGGTCATGGATGGGTATTCCCGCATGACAATGACCCAAAACACATGGCCAATGCAACAAAGGAGTGGCTCAAGAAGAAGCACATTAAGGTCCTGGAGTGGCCTAGCCAGTCTCCAGACCTTAATCCCATAGAAAATCTGTGGAGGGAGCTGAAGGTTTGAGTTGCCAAACGTCAGCCTCGAAACCTTAATGACTTGGAGAAGATCTGCAAAGAGGAGTGGGGCAAAATCCCTCCTGAGATGTGTGCAAACCTGGTGGCCAACTACAAGAAACGTCTGACCTCTGTGATTGCCAACAAGTACTAAGTCATGTTTTGCAGAGGGGTCAAATACTTATTTCCCTCATTAAAATGCAAATAAATTTATAACATTTTTGACATGCGTTTTTCTGGATTCTTTTGTTGTTATTCTGTCTCTCACTGTTCAAATAAACCTACCATCAAAATTATAGACTGATCATTTCTTTGTCAGTGGGCAAACGTACAAAATCAGCAGGGGATCAAATACTTTTTTCCCTCACTGTAGCTCTCATACATCCACATCCATCCATACAACTGTAGCACATGATTCGCTGCTTTTTTTATCATTGTCGATAATTATTAGGACACACTAAATATACATGAAGACCCAAACACCGAATATATACATTTCCACTGTGTACAATACCCACTTCTCACCTGGTAATGCATTCTGTATTCTCAACCCATTCTTTGAAACCACCCACACATCTACTGTTAGACGTCTATTCTCACCATGGTTATTGGCAACCACTCAGCATTGCCCATACCTGGCCATCCATCTCCCGGGCTTGATCAAAGCACTTCATGGCCAGCATGTGGTCGATGCCAGGGTCCAGCCCCACCTCATTGACGACCGTGATGCCTGCATTCTGGGCACTGAGAGAGACGACACGCATCCCACGTTCCCCGTCAGCTACTGGCGCACAAGACCACGGGAAGAAAGTGAACGGGACTCAACGTTATGCCATAGGGATGCTGCCATTGGTGTGGTCGAAATATTGGAGATAGGTTTTTGAAAAATCCACCTTGTCATCAGACTCACGGCAGAATGTACATTTTTCTTTGGGTCTTTCGGTAACGAACCTATCTACATGACATACATTAATGCACATACATCTATGTGACTTTACCGAAAGACCCGAAGAATATGAATTCCTGCAGTCAAGAAAGCTTTAAGTCAAGAATGTACATTATTAATGCACATATATAAAGTACATACATTAATGCACATACGTTATGCATGTTAATTAACTGTGAATAACCAAACCAATAATAGATATTTATTTTATGATAACAGGTTTTCCCCTTTTTTCTGGCAACAAAACAGGTGTTAAGATGTTAAAACACAAAATTGAAACCTTTAACAAGGAATCAGGTCTGCATTAACCACAATGCTTGTGGTCAGAATGAAAACAAGAAACATACTCTGATAATATATGCATTGTCCTTGAAACCTTGAAACTGATTAGTCCACACCAGAGACAGCTTTCTTTTGAGCCTCTGGTCAAACCAGAGGACGCCTCTGGTCTAACACCGTTTGAGACAAGGCTCAAAAAAAAGCTGTCTCTGGTGTGGACATATCAGTTTCAAGGACAATGCATATATTATCAGAGTATGTTTTTTGTTTGGATTCTGACCACAAGCATTGTGGTTAATGCAGACATGATTCCTTGTAAAAGGTTTCAGTTTGGTGTTTAACATCTTAACACCTGGGGAAAACCTATTATCATATTTTGGTACTGGCAAAGGAGGTCTCATGATGATATCTATTTTTATTTATCTGAAAACATTAACCCCCCCCTCCTCTGGTCTTCGCCCTTGATTGGCTCATAGGTGATGACATCGTATTATCCCTCTATTTAAGACCGAAACTGGAGGAAGATTTCTCCTAAATTCTGGCAGGTGTCTGATGATGCTAGTTGTAATGACCGGCAAAACTTTATGGTACTCAAATTGTAAATTTTGCATGTTGACTCTCCAACACACCGGTGTGCTGAACTAGTGACTCATTGGTACGTTTTGTTTAAGTGACAAACCTTACAAATTGGCTGTGTCTGGTGGTGGTGGCGTTACCGACAGATTTTATTGACGCAAAATAACCCCAAAAAAATCCTGTATTATGGATAATATCGGTCGCGAAAGCCCTACACTGCAGAGTACACAATTAAACGTGCGATTCATCACAGGTAAGCCCACACCGGCTATACAGGCGAGGTAGTAAATACCTTGCCACCGTGGCACCCTTAGAGAATAGTACATGTGGACTCACCTTGTATTAAATCCCAGTTCAAACTATCAGGCAGACCGAGAGAATAGTCCTGTGTGGACTAGCGTTGTTTTAAATCCCAGTTTAGAGTGTCAAGCAGCCCGGGGGAATAGTTTGTGTGGACTCACCTTGTAACATTTCCCTTGTTCAGAGCTAGACAGCTAGAATACTTTATTGTCAATTCACTTTGTAATATGTTTCTTTCTCAAAAGTATCAGGTAGATACCAAGATTAGTTTCAGTGTTATCTTCCCTGTGTACATTCGTTAAACAAAACCATTAACCCTGGCACTGGGCGAGGGTCCTCTAAAAAAAAATGTCCACAACCTTAGAAGTTAAATGGAGAACACCTCCGCAAAGACTTGGACAGTGCCGTGGTATAACAGTCATCACACTGGACCTGCTAATCCATAGATCCCTGGTTCAGTTTTCCCAATGCAGCAGTTGAAACTACTTTTAACATTTTTTTTTACTATTCATTTTACCACGTAAGGCCCAACGTGCCAAGCTCTATAGCTCTTTTTTTCAGAAGTGACCTGGCTATCACAAATGATAGCTCAATGAGCTGGCTTATCGTGTGGACATTTCTAGCATCCAAATACTCTAAATGCATGTTGATTCTAAATGTGGAGGGGAAAACCGGAGGACCCGGATAAAAATCCACGAGATCATGGGGGGAACATGCAAACTTTAAATAAACAGGCGTCAAGGTCAGGATCGAACCCATAGCCTCCTTTATACCAGGAGAGGTAGCTAACATCTTTCCATCGTGGCACCTTATACAACAAAGACAGTTGCAGGATTATTAAATCCCCTCACCTTTGTTCACACAGCAGTGGCAACTTTACTTTTATCGTTACATATGGCCACGTTTAAACTATGAAATGAAGGGGTCCACGACTGTAAAATGCAGTTATGGATGCGCTTTACGATCATCATCGGCGATTACTGCCTCGTGAAACTAGATGCGGCGGAATGGTGGTGCAGAGGATTGTGCACTGCACTATGAATGTGACAAATTCAGCTGCATTCCCATCACGGCTAAGATCGGTAGAATTAGAACCAACCCTGGGCCTCCCCTTCATGAGCACAAACCGCCCAGCGTATGAACAAAAAACCTTCATGACTGTCATGACATGGGGAGACCTTCATCCAGCAGTGGATCATCCAAAAGTTGGACGTTAATATTTGTATAATTGTTAGTGTTATGTTTAGATTTTTTTAAACAGCGTCATCAACGTTGTAACAGGTATATAGCGTTCACACGTTTCTATAATTGAGCAAGGCAATAAAAGCTTTGGAAAAGAGACAGTGGGAGACAATTCCAAGGTGCAGCAGCGTGGGCAAAAGAGCAAGGAACCAACAGCATTGTGACCTGCAAGTGTGGTGGTGGGGTCCACGACACAGGTGAAAGAATCACATTTATTTATAAACCGGGTAGTCACTCTCGCTTGGGAGACTATCGCGGCCTCCCGAGTGCTCGTGCGGTGAAACTGAGCGAGGAGCGAGTGAGTGAACGGGCGCATGGCATCGGTTGCACACCTGCTCTCCAGGTCCCTCATGGCGGGAGATGTGTAGCTGGCCGTGACCATGTTCACCGAGTGCTCGATGCAGTGCGTAGCCACCATGGGGTGCATGGTGTATGGTAGGAGGCTGTGGCGACAAACAAAACAAGGTCCCCCACGCGATTGCAAGAGCGGTCGGAGCCAACGGCCATTGAAGCTTCATATTTACTCATGACTCGTGAAATAATAATAATAAAGGTGACGAAAAAAGAACAGTCTTTACCCTTTCAGGCAAGAATAACAAACAGACACTTATCACAAGGCATCAAGTCTGCATTAACCACACATTAGAAAGCCACTGGAGCTATGCACTTTAAAATCTTCATTGAAAACTCATTTCTTTAAAAGTGCTTTTTCTGTTTAGTTAGTTGTCCTTCACCCGCACCTCTGCTAAGCACGGAAGTTCAACATACGCACAAACATGCTTGGGGTAAAACTGGATACTGGCAACAAAAAGGTCCCATAAATAATCAGAATGCAGCCACTGCAGCACAAAAAGTGCACAATGCTCCACGGACACATTAAAAAAGAAACGTACGCAGCACAGCACACCACAGCAGTTCACCAACACAGTGGGTGCCGCAGGCTGCAGCATGGATACCGTGCAGGAGAAATCTAGAATGCATGCGGGGAATGTCAGCTCCATGTTGTGGTGATGAAACACACGGATACACAACGTGAAACACCTTACTAACACGACATTCGCGGATACACAAGATGAAGCAAATGCCTTACACCACACACTCATCACAACATTTACAAACAACAGCACTTTGATTGGCATTGTGGCCTTGGTAACCTGGAGGGGGGTCGTGCGGGGGACAAGTGGTCCAGATGGGATATGGGGTCAGAGAAATGACGGCACCTGATGATGAGGTGATGGTCTTTGATGAGACTAGAGAGCTTCTCCTGCTCCTTGCCGACGTCGATGGTTACCGGCGTGGTGTTTTGGTAGCGCTCGGAGATCTCCCTCACCTGCCACGCGGGGCTGGACGCTGTGCACGCAGGGACACACGCGCGCACGGGCACACAGCTCAGCATTAGACTACGCGGCGCTGAACACAAAGCCGCAAAGCATTTTGCATTGTAAGCCACACTTGTGGAATATAATAATACTAATTATCATTTATTTGTATGCGAGCCACGTCTTAACACCAAAATGGGACGAGAAATTCACAGAGACGCAACATGAATACGATCCAGGGTACCCCAGGTAAACACAACACAAACCAGAAAAAACACCACACAGACACAACACGAACCAGCGAGAACACCATAGAGACACAACATAAATATGATCCATGGTCCCCAGGTAAACACAACATGCACTAGGCTGGGCGATAGTAAACACGAGAGGCCCCCAACATGAGAGAGAGACCAGGGATTGACCACACAGGTGTCCAGATCGACAATCTTGGAGGACCCCTCAGATCCCCACTCCAGCCCAGGATCCCCTCTCCGGAAGCAGCAATAACATTAACCCTCTTCTTGGTTCTTTCGGTAAAGTCACGTAGAAGGGAAGTAATAAAATAATAAAAATAAAACATAATAAAATAAAATAATTCTCACGACGTTTCGGCTACAACGCAAGCAGCCGTCTTCAGGTGAAGAATGAGACACTACCAAGCTAGGAGCTTATATATAAGCTGGGTTACAACTCAGTGGGCTCACATGACATTGACTTCTCCAAGACAGAGGTTCTCTGCAAGCCATCTGGCTATCATGAGAGATTCGTTCATGAGGCGATCCCCATATACAAACACAGAGACAATTTTAACCGAGAAGATGGATTCTGGCTTAGCAATCATTGGAAGGACGTAATAAACCATTTCGGATCTTAACTGATTGTGTTCACGTTTATGGTGACTTTCCACTCACTGGCATTGCATTCTCCGCAGGGAATGGATTCTTTGCTCCGCTGCAAGTTTTCCCCCCACGACTCACCCATTGACATGACGGTCAATGGTACAGCGTATAATAACAAATAGTATAACATTTATATGCTTAATACAATTGTAATAGAGTTCACGACTCTTGGACGCCGGAGTTGGAGGCACACGGGTTTTATTCACACAGCACGGTTCTGGCATACAACACTAGAGGGGGTGTCAGCCCCCTCACCCGGCTAGCTGGGGATACACGCGCTAGCTACTTCCTAGCCTGCCTCCTAGTCCTCCTCTAACGGGCTAGGGGAGGCTATCTGGCCCGACACTGGTAAGTCGGGCCCGGTACCCTGAGTCCCAGACCAGCGCTGACAAGAGCACCGGCTCTGGATCTCGGGACCACGCCGCTGGCTCGGTCCTGTTCGGCCCTGATAAGGACGGCGAACCAGGGGAGTCCAGGGCTCTAGCTAAGACGTCTTCAGTCTTCACTGGTTAGCTTAACAAGAACCCCGAGCCCTTCGATACATCCCCTTTTATACCCAACCCCCCGCTGAGGGGTGGGGCCCCCCCCGGGGTGCCTGGCGCGGACGTCGTAGAGAGCACCTCCCCGTGCACTCACGTAGCCCCGCCCACTGTGTTTGTTTGCCATAAGCTGCCATGCATAACGGGCTCTCTCTCTCTAACACCCCTACATCACCCCCCCCCCCCGCATAGCTTGCAGCCGTCCCGGCTGCCAACATACAAAAAAAATTACAATAAAAGCGCATTTACCCCCTGACCGCGCGTGTGCCTCACTATTTTTCAACAATAACAAGAACAACAACAAGAACACAACAAGAACGCAACAGCGAGAAGAGAAAACAACCCGACGCACCCCCCCCCCCCGAATAAATACGAATTCCGTAAAAACAGCCTATATACAATTTGCAGGGAACCCACCACACACACAACACATGGCGAACCCAACATATGTACATCCAATGAGCCGGGAACACACCACCCACACAACACACAATGAACACAACCTATGTACACATCTTCCGGCCTCACAACAGTCTGCGCATTTTAGCGCGCGTCCTTGCAGCGGGCCTCTCACACGGGGTAACCCCGGGTGGCGGACCGTCAGGTGGCAACTGTCCATCTCGGAGTGAGTCCTCATCCGACGCCGCGTGACCCTTGGCATCCCCAGGAGGGGTGATCGGGCGTGAGCCCGTCACTCCTGATGCACCTGGAGGTGGCACAGCCGGCAAGGCGTTAGGTGAGAGCGACGGAGACGGACCCAGTGAGTCGGTCGACCCCCCACATGTTTGGCCACGCGTGTGTGAAGTGGGGATGTGTACCGCAACGAAGGGTTTTAATCTAGAGGGGTGCACGAACCACCGCCGCTTCCCCCATTTGATGCGATCGCACTGCGGTCGCAAAACCTCGACCACCTCCACAGGGCCCCGCCACGGCCGCACCAGCTTAGAGGAGGTAGCAAGTGGCACCTGCGGACAGTGCAGCCATGCCTTGTCCCCCGGCTTCCACTGCAGCATGTGCGCCCGACCCAGTCTGAGCCGCTCATTCGCTTTCTGACGGCGGTCAGAGTTTTGCATGGCAGCATCCCGTGCCTCAGTTAATTTGGCCAGATTAAATTTTACATGGTCAGCCAATTTAGTTTTACTCTGCGGCGCGGGGATCTGCAGCTGGGCACGAACAGGCGGGTCAGGTTCGCGGCCGTACATGAGGTAGAAGGGGGAAAATCCCGTAGCTGCATGGGGGGCCATTCGGTATGCCGCCAAGACCCCTTGAATTCGCAGGTCCCAATCGGTCTGTGAGTCCGAAACCTGCTGTGACAACATTGACGTGATGGTGCGATGCAGACGCTCGACCATCCCGTCAGTTTGCGGGTGATACGGGGAGGTACGAATTTTCTTCGTGCCCAGGAGCTCACAGACTTATTGGAGTAGTTTGCCGGAAAAATTTCTGCCCTGGTCGGTCAGCAGCCGCTCCGGAGCACCTTTGTCCAGGACATATCCCTGAACAAAGGCCTCCATGATGGCTGCTGCCGACTGATTGGCAAGGGGCCAGGCCATAGTCCAGCGCGTAAAATACTCCACACCAGTCAACAAATATCTATTGCCCCTGGGGGTGGCGGGGAATGGGCCCAAAATATCCAGCGCGACAAGCTCATTTATTCTGGATACTTTGATTGATTGCAAGGGTGGGTTAGACTCCCGTGCCGGCGGTTTTCGTTGCGCGCACCGAGGGCATGACCCCAATAAATCCCCGACATCCCTCGTCATGCCTGGCCAAAAAAAATCAAGTTGGAGCAAGTCGAGGGTCTTTTGGGTCCCCAGGTGTAGGAGGCGCTCGTGAGCGGCCCACACCACCTTTCCCCGCAACCCAGAAGGGACCACCAGCCGGTGTCGATGGGATTTCCCGTCCCAATGCATCAGCAGACCTTGCACCATCTCCCATGCGTCGGCATCACCCCTCCCCCGCGCAGCACCCCCGACGCGACGACGCCACCCGAGGAGGGAGGTATCCTCCATCTGGAGGCGCCCCCATTCAGTGACGGGCAACCCCAACAGGGAATCTTTTCCCTGTTGTGCGATCGAATTAGTAATCAATGTTTCGTCGTCGTCGGCGGCCGCCAAGACCGGAACCGATATGTCCCCCGGAGGCCTGCAACGTCCAGACCCCAGGAGGCATGCACATTCGGAGGTGGTTGGCATGCGCGACAGAGCGTCCGCATTGGTGTGGCGAACGCCCTTACGGTAGGTGGTTTCAAAATCAAAGTCCTGGAGAATCTCCAACCATTGAGACAATTGTCCCGATGGTTGTTGAACTCGCAGGGCGTACTGTAGTGCCGCATGATCTGTGCGGACGGTGAAATGCCGACCGTACAGATATGGGCGATACTGTTGGATGAAATAGACAATTGCCAACAGTTCCCGACGGGTGACACAATATCTTTGCTCCGCAGGAGACAACACCCGACTACCGTACGCGACCACCCGTTCCACGCCGTCAACCACCTGGGAAAGCACGCCCCCAATACCCGTGTTGCTCGCATCGGTGTCAAGCAAAAAGGGCTTAGAAAAATCGGGGTAAACCAAGGGAGGAGCTTTCACCAGAGCGTCCCGAAGGGAGCGGAAAGCAGCCTCCTCCTCCTGTCCACAGTGGAACCGAACCCCTTTTGACGTTAAAGCGTGTAGGGGTTTCGCAATCGTCGCAAAATCCGCGACAAACCGTCGGTAATAGGACGCGAAGCCAATGAAACTCCTGACCTCTCCCACCGAGGTGGGAGTCGGCCAGGAGCTGACGCACTGCGTTTTGGCGGGATCGGTAGCAATACCTGAGCATCCCACGATGTGTCCCAAATAACGCACCGATTCGCGTAACAGATGACATATTTGGGGTTTGAATTTCAAATTAGCAGCCCGCATCTTTTGGAAAAATTTGACGAGATGTTCGTCAAATGTTTTACTAAAGACGATAACGTCATCCAAATAAATCAAGCACGAGTCCCATTGCAATCCAGCCAAAACTAATTCCATTAACCGCTGGAAAGTTGCCGGCGCTGAGTGGAGTCCCATCGGCAACCGGTTGAATTGGAACAGGCCGTGCGGTGTACGGAAAGCAGTTTTAGGCTTTGAATCATCGTCCAGAGGAAGCTGCCAGAATCCCGAAAGTAAATCCAATGTGGAGAAGAATCGCGCTCCCGCCAAGGCGTCAAGCGATTCGTCCATCCGTGGGAGCGGGTATGCGTCGGCCACCGAAATGTTGTTAAGGCGCCGAAAATCAACGCAAAATCGCAACGAGCCGTCCTGTTTCTTAACTAGGACGATCGGCGCTCCCCAAGGGCTGGTGGAAGGAGAAATGATGTCGGCGGCTAACATGTCACCAACAGCCGATTTGACATGGTCCTTTTCGGCGGGAATTAACCGAAAATGATTCTGGCGTATTGGCGCGCTGTCACCCGTATCAATATGGTGACGCAGCAGATGAGTGCAGCCCAAATCGTATTTGTCCCGACTGAAAACGTCGGAAAATTCCCGCAGTAGTGTTTTAAGCTGTTGACGCTCTGAATTTGACAGGTCCGGCGATCCCGCACAAAGCGCCTCGAGCCACCCTTCATCGCTGTCCGAATGTGGTCGCAGCGCAGGGACAGCGCTCACGTGATTCGCGACGGGTTCCTCACAGGGCACCGGCATTGCGTGAGCAAGCACGGTCCCCTGTGGGACCACCACCGTCTGCAAGCCCACATTGAGGACCGCGATGAAGGGGTCTCCGTCCCCTCTTACTATGGTCTGGGCCGGAAGTAAATGAGGTCCACTAACCCCGGCCCTAGACGGCCCCAGCAGAACCCCCTGGGCCCCAATGCCCTTAGTGAAGGGCCGCCGAAGTTTCAAAGGAATCAACATTTGTGCCCCCGGAGGAACGCGCACCGTTCTATCTACGAACGCCGGCACCGTCGCGAACGCCGTCCGACTCGTAACGGGGGATGGCAGAAACGCCATGCGTCGGCCCGATGGGAGCTCAATGCATCCCTGGTCGATTAATATCCTAATCGGCATTTTGGCCAGGAAGTCCGTCCCCAGCAGGCACGGAACCGCCAGCGAGGAGGAAACAAAAATCGGCCCAGACAATTTAATATCCCCGATACAAATTTTGGCTCGAATTTGTCCAATGATGCCAAGTGAGCCCCCATTAGCAGCATAGAATGGCACGTTAATGGGCATCAAATGACAGCTCTGGACAGGGAGAATATTGTAAATCAATTCCGAAATAATGGTCGCCGATGCTCCCGTATCGACCAGGATGCGCACCTCAACCCCGTCGATGTGCCCCACAACGGCAGACGACCCCGATGATGCGGCTACAACACGATGAGCCAACACGGACCACTGGCTGGGTTCAATATGAGTACCCAGAGTGGTGCGTGTTGGTGCAATGGTGCGCGATATCGACCCCCCATTCGCTGCGGTGTTTGAGTGTGTGACGGGCGTGTGCGTGGGCCAAACATGAGGGGTGCCGCGACTCGACGGGTTATGATGACGGAGCTTGGGAAGAGGGCCGGCGTCCCGTCGAGGTGTCGTCCCCTGCTGCCGAGGAGAGCGGCACCCCGAGGCGACATGGCCCCGGATGCCGCAGTTGTAACAGCGCGGGAGCGCTGGCGAAGACGATGGATGGTCGAGATGGCCCGAACCGCCCCGGTCCGCCCGTACTCCCGCTCCCTGCTGCCGTTGATGGTCGATGGCACAAATCTCTTCCGCCGGGAGGGTGGCTGCAGCCACGGCACGCCCGCTCGCCGCCTTGCTGGCCTTCCGTCGTTGTGCGAGCAGGTTTGCGTGGAGGAGTCGTGCCACTTGGAGGGAGCACATCTCCGCGTCGTCTTGTGCGACGATGACGATATCCAAGTCGTCCGCCAGCAGGAGTATCTTTTCCGTGACCATGGCGTCGACACCTTCGATGTCCATCCGTGGAAAGGCCGCCTTCGCCAGTGCCAGGAGGCTTGTGCGGTACGCCAGGGGCGACTCCTTTGCCCCCCGCTGGCGATCGTAAAAGAGTTGGCGACAGTCCGACGGCGGACCGTAGACCGCAGCCAGCAGCTGCATCGCCGTCTGCAGCGTGGAGCGCCTCTCCTTCGGTGCCGATGTTAGAGTGGCAAGGGCGTCGCTGTCGAGGAGTGCCGGCAGCGCGCGGAGAGCCTCGGCGTCCGTCCACTGCGCCATTTCCTGGTGAGCGAGGAAGCGCCGCTGGAAGCCGCCCCAGTCGCCTTCCTCGCCCACAAATTCTTTGAGTGGAGGTAGCCGCTGATGTAACGCAGCGGCTGCCGCGGAAGGTCGCACTCCCCCGTCTCCCCCACCCGGCTGTGCCGCGACTCCGTCTCCCCCACCCGGCTGTGCCGCGACTCCGTCTCCCCCACCCGGCTGTGCCGCGACTCCGTCTCCCCCACCCGGCTGTGCCGCAGCTCGAACAACCGATGGCATCGCTGGTCGCACCCGTGGTGACGTGCCGTCCGTTGGTGATGACGCGGCAGGTACTGTATGCCCGCCGTTGGACTCGATGCTCAACCCGGCCACGCCCTCAACAGCAGCTGCGGCGATGGCGGGATTTTTAAAGTGGTGCTCCGTCGAAATGGCGGGAAGGCGCTGTGGTCGCCGGCTGCCGTCGCCCCGTGGCGGTCCAGCAGCCCCCAGCTGTGTGATCTGGTCCAGCATGGCGGCAGCGGCGTACAGCAGCTCCGCCAGCTTAGCGTGCGCCTGCCTCAGCCCCTCTGTCGACGGCTCTCCATTCTCCTGTTGCTGCGGTGTGGACGCATCCGACCCCGACTGCTCCGTGTTTTCTTCAGCCGTCCCGGGCTCCCCGACTGCAACGGTGTCCTCCCCCTCCGGTACCCTGACTCGAGCTGTCCGGCGCGTGTCCATGTTCGTAGATCTTCACTTCTGACACCAGATGTAATAGAGTTCACGACTCTTGGACGCCGGAGTTGGAGGCACACGGGTTTTATTCACACAGCACGGTTCTGGCATACAACACTAGAGGGGGTGTCGGCCCCCTCACCCGGCTAGCTGGGGATAAACGCGCTAGCTACTTCCTAGCCTGCCTCCTAGTCCTCCTCTAACGGGCTAGGGGAGGCTATCTGGCCCGACACTGGTAAGTCGGGCCCGGTACCCTGAGTCCCAGACCAGCGCTGACAAGAGCACCGGCTCTGGATCTCGGGACCACGCCGCTGGCTCGGTCCTGTTCGGCCCTGATAAGGACGGCGAACCAGGGGAGTCCAGGGCTCTAGCTAAGACGTCTTCAGTCTTCACTGGTTAGCTTAACAAGAACCCCGAGCCCTCCGATACATCCCCTTTTATACCCAACCCCCCGCTGAGGGGTGGGTGGGGCCCCCCCCGGGGTGCCTGGCGCGGACGTCGTAGAGAGCACCTCCCCGTGCACTCACGTAGCCCCGCCCACTGTGTTTGTTTGCCATAAGCTGCCATGCATAACGGGCTCTCTCTCTAACACCCCTACACAATGTACAAAGTAATATATAGTATCGTAATTGTATAGTAAACATTTAGCAGTGTGATACACATTAGGGTGAGTAGAATAATACATAGTGTTATATTAAAATGTATAAGGTGGTTTATAGCAATACAGTATATAATTTAATGTTGGGTTTATCTATGGCAGTATATAGTACGGTGTATGCTCGTGTGATGTAAGAGAATAAAGTTTAGATGGAAGCATATTATATAATTTTTACGACGTAGAATTGTAATGTATTACTTGCTGTTAGTAACTCAGCTTATTGTAGAGTATAGTAAGTATACTGATGGTGCTATGCAGTTTATACTTTAGTTTTTTATGTAGTTTATACTTTAGTTTTCTACGTGGTTGTTTAGTAACTGCAGCTACATACTATTAACATTCCTTTCCTTTGTTAATGCTACTCCCTGCACCCCCCCTTGGTGCTGTTGATCCTGCATAATGCATGGGCATAATGACTATGAAACCCCCCCACCCACCTCCTACGCATTTCCCATGAATATGCTAAATTCCTCTTCATATGCACATTCCTTTTGTTAAGGCGCTCTTCCACCTCCAACCCAGCTTATATATAAGCTCCTAGCTTGGTAGTGTCTCATTCTTCACCTGAAGACGGCTGCTTGCGTTGTAGCCGAAACGTCGTGAGAATTATTTTATTTTATTATGTTTTATTTTTATTATTTTATTACTTCCCTTCTACGTGACTTTACCGAAAGAACCAAGAAGATGAATCCCTGCAGTCACGAAAGCTTTAAATCTAAACATTAACCCTAACAGTAATATACTCGTTTCACCCTTTCTGTGAAACATAAAAGTGACACGTAATGATTTAGTATGTTATGCGATTGAAGTAAGCGCCCTAAACTGGGCAGCAAACGTGGGTGGTGCCACAAGGACGTTTGGTGGTGCAGGGGCCACCCAGCCCAGCGGCCCCCTAGTGCCGGTCCTGTCCCTCATACTTACCAAGCACAGAGTGACGTGGAAGGCAATGTTCTATTCGTATGTATGGATGTATGTATGTTGAACTTATTTCACACCGTACGTAGACAACCGTACTAATCGGGGGTGCAAGTGAAGGACAACAATTCCCATTGAGTGTGGGAATTGTAACATGGCGAGCGTGCGGCGAGGTTTATGAGCGTGGCAGCGAGCACGGAGGGTGGAGATAGAGTTGGTACCGATAGTGACGGCGATGTCTGGGTCTCGGGTCAGGTAATCGATGACGGGGCCAGACACGTAGCCTGAGCCCAGCACCAGCACGCGCTTGCTAGCAGCCACGTTCAGGATGCGCGCCCTCGCTCTACATGCGCACATGATACAGCAAGACACACACGCACAACAAAGGTCTCTCTCGAATCGTACAGGTTGTTGGGGCAAGCGCTGTTTGTGAGCACCTATTAAGGCAGGAATGGCACACGAAGGGGAGGGACGCAAGCGCCAAGCCCGGCCTACTTTGTCTCCCCAATGTTGATGTTTACAGACCGCATCAGGTACAGTACTCATTGAAGCCTGAATCGCCTTAAGGGAGGTCCAGATATTTGTTACAGGTGTTGTTCGCGAGTGGGAATAGACTCAGGTCACCCGGTTCGTAGTGCGGTGCGCTAACCACAGCACTACTCCCCACACACGCATGTACAAGATTCTCGCAACAAGGAATTACTTGTGCACGAACGCACACACATCATGCACACGTGAGCAAGCCTAAGGTCATATGAACACAAGTATCCACTAACAGTATTACTCCCATAAAGGTAAACAAGTCAAGTTGTTGCCATACCCAAAGCGAGCAATGGGCCGTGCTCATGTCAGTTGGCAGTTCGACCCACTGGTGTAAATCTGACATTTTAATGCAGGAACTCGTTCATCCACATGAAATCAGTGTTTACTTTACACCAGGGGTCTTAAACTCGCGGCCCGCGGGCCAATTGCGGCCCTCGGGACGATATTTTGTGGCCCCCACCTTAATATGAAAGTTTAATGTTAGTGCGGCCCGCGAGTTTTATATTGTAGCAACCCCGCTGTTAGCTGCCGTGTGGGACAATGTTATGATGTTCTGGTTTCCTACTGTGTGCCTGTCCAGTGAATGCGGCATGCATGTGAGTGATATGGGGGGCGGGGTCGTGTGTGTGTGTGTTTGTGTACGTGTGAGAGTGAGAGAGAGAGAGCCGGGAGAGAAAAGAGTGGCTTTGGATGTGCGGAGAGCAGGAGGGTGAAATTCATAGTTTTCCGCCCTCTTTCGCGCAGGTCATGATGTATCCTGTGCTTCATTTGTAAATCACAAGGTGCCGGAACGCTAAGTACATATGACAGTGCAGGTACGACGAGCACAGGTCCCGGAACACACGTAAAACGACGCTTAAAACAGCACACACATGCCACTTACATTGCAGTGGGACTTATTTAGGCTATACTGCAGTGACGGTATCAGTCTGTGTCAGTGATTAATAAAGTGGCATCTTGAGCAAAGGCGACTTCTGTGTCCAGCGGAGAAAACGAACGGAACACACACACACACAATTTGTTAAATTGAAGGCAAATTCAAGGGACACCACGGCTCCTTTACGCACACGCTGCGCTGTGAGGTTTTGGGAGCTTCTTTACGCAGACGGATTATTCTAAACCGCAGCAGTTTATAACACGTCATTGAGCTAATATCTACATTTTACAGTCTGGGCTGTTTTACATTATTATTTACACGTCATTGAGCTAATATCTACATTTTACAGTCTGGGCTGTTTTACATTATTATTTACACCTGAAATGTGTGGATGAATTTTTATGATTTAAATTCCCTCATCCTCTGGTGGTGACATTTACGCACCGAGCCACAGACTGTACATGACGATGTGCATAATTATTTTGGTTCATCTTAGAAGTCTGCATTTGCTATTATTTTATGAAATTGTGATGCTGTTGTTAAGAAAGCTATATATATAACTTATTAGATTATCTTGTTATTGCGTGGCCACAAATTAGTAATTCATCCACCGATGTCAACAGGGGCTCCGTAATTTTCTAGTGATTACATTATATTGTTATATTTTATTTTAATCATTTCTTTAAAAACTTTTTTTAATATTCATATTTTTTTCGATACGAGAGGTACCGGATCTGCTCAAATAAGTCCCGGAACGCAGGCAAGCCAACACGCCGGCACAAAGTAAGCACAAAAATGTATAGAAAAATGTGATGATGTGACTGAAGGCAGCGAAAGCCCCGACAGTGGCCAGCAGCATTTGAACCCCGTGGTCACACAATGACGCTGCCTCATATAGTCCTCTCCTCTCCCTCTTTCGGTTCTCCACTGTGCGCGCACCGGAGCGCGTCAAAGCGCAGATCCACAGCTCATCCCGGCTCAGATCCCCGTGCTTTGAACAGAGAAGCGTGTATAGTAGCAGCCGCTACAGCTGTGTCTGCCTGTGACTGGGGTGTGGGGACGAAATCTGATGGGAACGTATTACCCCCCCCCCCCCCCCATAATCTACGCACCTGTTGTTACCGGAAAAAGCGGAATTGAAGTGCATTTGCGGAAATTACGTCTCCGTGCGTCGCTGGTTGGCTAAACACTTGACTGAAACTTTATTGCGTGAGCGACAGCAAGTGGAATGAATATATATCTTGTCACACAACCCCAATCATGTCTTTTTCAAAGCCTGCAGTGAAGAGAAAGGTTGGTGACGAGCACAGACAATTTCAGGAAAAGTGGGAGATGCAATATTTCTTTGTTGAGCACATGAGCACCCCGACGTGTCTTATTTGTACAGAAAAAGTTGCGGTGCACAAGGAATACAACCTCAAACGTCATTACTCAACTAGAAATGCTGAGGAGTATGCAAAATACCAGGGAGTTGAGAGAGCCAACCGGGTTGCCAATCTTAAAACATGTCTACTGAGGCAACAAAATGTCTTCAAGAAAGCAACCAAAGAGAATAATGCAGCAGTCGAAGTAAGCTACGTAGTTAGTGAGATGATTGCTAAGGCAGGAAAGCCATTCACAGAAGGCGAGTTTATCAAAAAGTGCATCTTACACGCTGCAAGTATAGTCTGTCCGGAAAAGAAAGGTCAGTTTAGCAACATCAGCCTTTCTGCTAACACCGGGGCAGAGCGCATTTCTGACCTGTCAAGTGACATTTATGATCAACTGCGTGAGAAAGCCAAATTTTTCAATGCATACTCAGTCGCTCTTGACGAGAGTTCAGACATCACTGACACTGCCCAGCTCACAATATATGTCCGTGGTGTTGATGACAATTTTGAAGTGATGGAGGAGTTGCTCACAGTAATTCCAATGCATGGCCACACCACCGCTCAGGAGATATTTTGCCAGCTGTGTGATGCCATTGTGAATGCCGGTTTGCCATGGAAGAAGTTTGTTGGAATAACAACCGACGGAGCGCCATCAATGACAGGGAGGAAAAATGGACTGGTGGCACTTGTTCAAAGAAAACTAGAAGAGGAGGGTGTGGAGAAGGCCATTGCTCTGCACTGCATCATCCATCAGCAAGCCCTTTGCAGCAAATGCCTGAAGTTTGACAATGTGATGTCTGTTGTTGTGAAATGCATCAACCAAATCAGATCCAGGGGCTTAAAGCACCGGATTTTCCGTACTTTTTTAGAGGAAATTGAGTCAGAATATGAGGATGTGCTCTACTTCACCGAGGTACGTTGGCTCAGCAGGGGAAACGTCTTGAAGAGATTTTTTGAGTTGAAAACAGAAGTGAAAGCCTTCATGGAGAAGGATGGGGTGGCTGTTCCTGTGCTAAGTGATCCCAAATGGCTCATGGACTTAGCTTTTCTTGTTGACATCACGCATGAGCTGAATGTACTGAACAAGAAGTTACAAGGCCAGGGGCAGCTCGTCAGTGCTGCCTATGACAACGTGAGAGCATTCTCCACAAAACTTGTGTTATGGAAAGCCCAGCTCTCTCAGACAAACCTTTGCCATTTCCCAGCATGCAAGGCCCTCCTGAATGCAGGCACACCATTCAGTGGTGAGAAGTATGTTGATGCCATTTTGAGGCTACAGGAGGAATTTGATCACAGATTTGCAGACTTCAAGACGCACAGAGCCACTTTTAAAATTTTTGCGGATCCCTTCTCCTTTGATGTGCAAGATGCCCCTCCTGTGCTTCAAATGGAGCTCATTGACCTGCAGTGCAACTCTGACCTCAAAGCCAAGTTCAGGGAGGTGAGTGGAAAAGAAGACAAGCTTGGGCAATTTTTGCGAGAATTGAACCCCAGCTTCCCTGAGCTTTCCCGAATGTTCAAGCGGACCATGTGCCTTTTTGGGAGCACATTTTGTGTGAAAAGCTCTTCTCCACCTTGAACTTCAATAAGTCCAAGTACAGGTCCAGACTTACTGATGATCATCTTCAAGCCATACTGAGGGTCTCAACTGCTTCCTCCCTCAAGCCAAATGTGGCTCAGCTATGTGAGAGGAAGCGCTGCCAGGTCTCTGGCAGCAAGAAGTAGGCAAGAGAAGCCATGTTCAGAAGAACCGTTCATGTTCTTCAATATTCTATTCATGTTCAGAAGAACCCATTGAAGTTAAATAACTGTTAGTAATGACATTTGAGAAGTTTGGATTTTTTTAGCAAAGTTTTTTTTGTGGAATACCTGATGCGGCCCAGCCTCACCCAGATACTGCCTCCAGCGGCCCCCAGGTAATTTGAGTTTGAGACCTCTGCTTTACACAGTCACTGCTACAGGAAGTCATTGTAAAAATAATTAAGTGTGACGACCACCCAGCTGTGCATCTGCCTCTCTCCAGCTTTGCTTTGTCACGACTTCACCAACAGAACAGCAATGTGTGAAAATGTGACGCATCACTTAAATGAGGAAAACCAATTGGCACTTAATGGAGCCTGCTCTGTGTCAGAACAATCAACAGGAAAGTGCATTCTAGAAAGGAGGTGATAACCACGATAATGATGGTCTTATTTTTAAATAGTGCCAGCCATGCAAATCACATCTGAACATTCTGTGGAGTTTGCAACGCTGGCAGTTTCTGCACGGAGGGCACAGAAAACCACAGACAAGCAGGGAAATTTGCCAGAACCAGTTCCCACAATTTGGGCACCGATGTTGGGACGGACGGGTGGTGACCCAACGCTCACCTGCTGTCTCGTAGCTTCTCTATGTATTCAAATTTAGGTGTCAGCTTGTTGTTTGACGCAATGACAGCCTGGAAATGAGACAAAACAAGTTAGGCCAAAACGGCCTTGTAGCTCAAGTGTAATTATTCCACAATGATTCAAGGTTAAGCTGCGCGCTCTTTGTTTTAACCTGGAAGAGAAAGACAAGGTTCGTGGAGTGTTAATGGCAACATCCGGTAACCCATGTGTGCGTGTGACTAACGTCATTAAGCAGTCATTAGAGAGCCGCATGGGGCTCCGGAGCCGCAGGTTCCCAACCCCTCGGGCTAGGTAGAAGAGATTGGTTTTAAGGGAGGAACGGAAGCAGGTTGTGGTCCCATGCCCCCACGCCCCCCCTTTCCCCAAGTAGCTAAGGTCACAATACACAGAGAGATGACACGTCAATGCGCTGTTCAAATGGTATGTGTTTCATGTTGTATATCAGGGTGTGTTTTGTTGCCACAATGTGGTGCTAAAGTCCCCTGTGCACGGTGGCGAGATGTTAACCACCTTACCTGGTATACAGGTTGAGGGTTGGATCCCGACTCCAACGCATGTTTATTTGGAGTTTGCATGTTCTCCCTGTGGTCACGTGGATTTTTCTCCAGGTTCTCTGTTTTTTTCCTCCACATTTAAAAACGTGCGTTTAGAGTATCTGGCTGTTATAAATGTCCACGTGATGAGCCACTTCGTTGAGCTATAATTTGTGGCCAGGTCGCTCCTGAAAAATAGCTATGTAGCTCAGTGGACCTTACCTGATAAAATAAGTTTACATTTTAAATCACTCCTGCACGGTATCCATGCTGCAGCCTGTGTGCCCCCAAGGAGGCGCGCCCCACAAATTGAGAACCGCTGGCTTCAATCAATGACAAATATTGGGGAGTTGTTTTTTTATTGAGGCAACGGGCCTTTTGGAAATGGAGACAACATAGTCTTCTCACTCATTCCGGCTCATCAGCATGTCATGGCATGAGAAGCTACTCACATCTCGCACTGCAGGAGAGAATTCCGTCTGTTTTTCCAGGGGCTTGTTAGCGTCCGAAGCCAGCTGTCGAAGACAAGAGAGGCACGGCACCAGGATCAGCGAGCACATAGTAGCAGCCTACCGCACTCACGCTCCACCTTGACAGCCAATACCTTTGTTTGTAAAAGACAGACCACTGGAAAAACCAGTGTGGTCTGTCTTTGTACAGTGTTTGTGATTCATCATGAGACACGTTTGTGTTTTCTGTTCTGATTTTTATGTTTGCACTGTTGGTGTATTTTATTTAGTTTTTTTGCCTTTTATCATTTTGGTGACCTGGGTCATTCTCGCAAATGAGACTCATGAATGGCCTCTTGATCTCTCACCTGTCTGCACACAATAAGCTTAAAACTTTCGCCACTAAATCAACATAATCGTCATCGTCTTCTTATTTGTAAAACGGTAATAAGAACAAATTACAACATATGCCCAATGAGATATCTCCATTAACAGGTTTAAGAATGTACATGTGCCATGAACCAGTAATGTAACTCACAAGAACATTAATTCCGATTGAAAACTCATTTCCTTAAAACTGCTTTTTGTATTTAGTTTGTTGTCCTTTCCCCGCACGTCCGATTAGCACGGTTGGCTGCGTAAGGTGCGAAAGAAGTCAAAATACATACATACGTGACATTACTGAAAGGCGGATTACTTTACTGTGAAACTAACTGATGCAAAAGTGTAACAGTAATGTGATTAGACAAAAAATAAATATGAAACTCCCTTATATTAAATTATATATATTTTTCTAAACAAGCCCGGCTCTTTAACTAGTACCACTCATCTTGCTGGAATTTTGGCTGCTTTCCTAGCAGTTATTTCTTTTTCAGAAATCAGGAAGTAGCATTGAGGGTTGGCAAATTGCTCGGTGCCGCCTTGGAGAGCAGTATTTGGGGAAACACAGCTCCATTTCTGCCTCGGCGCATGGTCCAGGCCATATATTCACCCCGTGCAAAGAGCCCATTAATGCTCAAACTTTGCTTCTTGGGGTAAGAGGACAGGCGGCCGGGTACCCGCAGTAGATCCTGGCACAAGAACGCGGCCACCAGCCTGCGTACACCCTTCCGTTTCGCACAAAACAAGTTTAACCGAGCTTGCAAAGTCTGCTGCTATATAAACCACTTGAGTGTAAAATACACGGTGTTAAAATATAACGCATTCCACATATTTATTTGATGCTTCATTCCTCCTGGTCCTTGGGTAAATGCCAAGGGAGGAAATGCCTTTTGCTCAGAGCTGGCACAGCAAGCATTGCAGTTGGCTACCGCCCAGACTCCCAACGATATATACAGTTTAGAATGTATTCACACAACATAGCGTACACAGCTCTTTTCATTCCTGACCAAAAACGACTCTGCCCCTGAATGTGAACTTTTAACGTCTAGCTTTCTTTTCCTTTTTGATCAAAAAAAGAGAGCCTGAAATGTTTTAAATGTTTAACAAAGACATTCACAAAGTCACAAATTCCTGCGTGTTTACCTACTCATGCAATAATTACCGCAAGCAATATTTGAATGTTACTGTAAATGAATTTTACTATGAAAGGTTTTGTTTCAAGTAATTTGTCCGAGCCAACGTTTGTCACTACAAATACATTTGATCTAGTGTTATGTTTGTGCACCCTTTTTCTGAGTTCTTCTGTAAAGCGGGCGGTTTTTGCTTCGATTTCTATTTGCTTCCTTTGTTGTTGTACTTGGTTCTAACGTTACTGCTCTTGTCATGTTGGCGACTGAGGTCACCACTCTTGCAAATGAGTCTATAGATGCCTGTTTCATGAGCTGACACCTGGGTTACACAAAATGTAACTTGAAACTTGAAAAACATTACCACCCCAGTCTGAAATATCATTTGGTGATTACGAATGGGAACATTGCCTAAAAAAATGTAGACACCCATATAATGTACGAATTGTATCTAATTACAATTTTTTATATCTATTCTTAATTGTGCTTCACATTTATGTTAAATGGCAATTTTAGAATTTTGTTTACGAGATGGAGCTTGCAGACTATCTGTTGTACTTATTTAACTGGAGGGCTCCTCTGAAAAAGACTTCTGGTTGCAATGAACGCTTGTCTGGTTATATATCTCAGTGTGTAGGTGTAGTGACTGGGAATGTCACTTTGTGGTGCCGGGCTTGCGAGGCCACGGCGGGATGTCTATTGTATACTGTTGTGTGTACACCCCGGACACGGGGTGTAGTACCAGCCCTAGTGGGGGCTTGGGTGAGCGCTGGTTAAGTGCGGTGGCACCACGCACAGCGTGCGGTGCGGGCTCCCGTTGAGCGACAGAGTGTCAGCCAGCTAGGGTTATGTTGGGGGCATGATACTCTGGCTGATCTGAGGATATGTGACTGGATGATACTGGAGGGGGGGCACCGGTGGAGGGGGCCAATGGGTGGTTACATGGTCCAAGAAGAACTCTCGAGAGCCCTCGGGCAAGGGCGAGAGAGATCGAGAAGGTGGGCTGGGCGAGAGGCAGAGCCAGCCCCAGCCTGGCCTGATATAAGGGGGGCCCTGAGAGGGGCTCTGGGTTCTTACTGTTGGAGAGGCAGGAGATCCACGTCAAGCTTGAAGAAGCCTCCAGCCCAGCGGTCCGGAACCCAGCTTGTGGTCCGGACCGGGATAGTGGAACCGTGTCTAGTTCTGCCGTAGCGTGGTTAGTTGGGTGGTCACCACCCAAAAGTGTGTTGTGTTAATAGCCCTGGAGTATGTTGTGTTTATAGCCTGGAGTATGTTGTGCTATGAGTTTAATAAAACGTGCTGTTCCCAAGACACCGTCTGCGACTCAGTTGGACTCACTAGATATGTAGACAACGATATCAACATTATTGTGAGGACCAGGAATGTAACCATTCGTCCATCCATCTATTAAAATTGATAATTGTTTGAAATTGATGCAAACTTTACGGTAACATTATATCTAGGCTAATGAATCAGACAAAACAATGAACATGATACAGAAAACATGAGCAACGATACAAAAGAGATGAGAATGGATCGATTGATGAATCAAATCATTACCTCGCAAAGTGACAATTAAGAGGCATCAGTGCACACGTTACATGTCCACTGGTGCCTCTGCTTGTGAACGCCATACCAAGCAAATAGGTTCTTGGTGAGAGCTGCTGCAATGCTGTTATGTAAGGGTGGTATTGTACCTTGCCTGGGACGGAGCACCCAGCTGCACTCAGCAAATCAGCAGTCAAAGGTGACTGATGATCCAGCACTCACCAATTCACTTCAGCCACACTCTCACCGGTGATCAGTTACCACCTTATCACTCTTATGTAGCTACTACCATGGTTACCATTCCCGTGAACTTCACTAATCGATTCTTCCACCCATGTTGAGAACACACTCACTCACCTACACATTCACCTACACACTCACTCACCACACTGCACATCACAAAACTTCTCATTCTGCTTCTTCCCTCACACTGCTCCACTTTAGAATTCCCTCCTCCCGTCGTCAATTTTTCCAAGCTTTTATAACAATAACCTTGCTCAATTCAAGAAACGTGTTACACTCTTATCTGTTTACAACTTTGATCTGGCGGTTTGTTGCTGAACGCTTGACGTTTTTGGCCCTGTGCTCAGCACTTGTGTGAAAAAATAATAATAATTACCATCTGGAAAATGTACGGATATAGCCGGTCTCCGAAGTACTCCGTCGCCTCCACGGGCATCTGTGCAGGCAGCTGGTCGATGGAGCAGATGAGGATTCCATCCTCATTCACACTGCACCCAACACGCACAGCACAGCGTGATCTCACGTCGAGTCGTACCGTTCAGTACCCGGCACGCGCAGCACACGCAGTGTGATCTGATGTCAAGTCGTAACATTCAGCACTCAGTGGTGCATGGCTCGTGGGGCGCCAGCGGTGGTGTGGGCCAGCGGTGTCGCGTTCGCCGTTTGTTGCAGAGTTCGCGGTTCCAATGCGACAGACTGCCCCTGGTTTTTACTGCATCTTGTTAACCATAAGCAGTGCGCCCCGTCTGCTTAATGGTGTTAAAGATCCCGTGACGTCATTTATGAACGAAGAGGCCGTCCTTGTGCGACGTCATTGTGAAAATTTGCTAAATTGTAAAAATCATACAAAATGTACTCAATTTGGATAACACAAAGCAACATCTCCGCCTACTGTGAAAAGTATGGTCAAACAATCCGCATAAATGGCATCGTGTGGGGATGCCTTCATCTAGCAGTGGGCGAACAGACTATCAGCCTTTCTCTAACCTATATGGAAGTACGGATTTCAATTAAGCACTCACGGCGTTATTCCTCATCCGTGTGACTAATGAGCTCTGCTGTTATCATGGCACGCCTACGCTAAACATTCCACTCATGGCCACAGGCAACATATTATTTGTGGTGGAAATAATTTGTGCATGTAAGTTCTCAACCCAGCTGTGGATATTCTGCTAGGCGTAGAGAGATCATGACAGAAAATGTTGACTGTTTTTTTCCAGAGCAAGTCACATTAAACCACGCATCGTTAAAAGCCCTGAGGACAAATAATTAAGTTCCCAAGGAATGACATGCTCCACTTTTTTGCAGTCTGCTACAATACATATCATATAGAGCTAGGAACTTGATTTGTTGTTTGCATTAAATAATTTTAGCAATCACTCTTGCACCATTAAAGGCGAGTAACATTGAATATATTGGTTGGTGGGCAGTCAAGATTAATGCCCTCCTAGTGTAGCACTTGCTTGGACTGGTTTACACTTTGACTGCATTTTATCAGCAAGGTGTGGCCAGGATGGCCAATTCAACTGGAAACCACAATGCCATGGGCAGGAAAATATGTGAGGCCTGAAATCAATGCAAAGACCAAGAACTGAGGCCGTTATCTCTCAGGATTGTACGAAACTCCTTCCATGCCTGAGCGCTGGTTGCTGCCACCCATGTATGTTGAACTTCTTTCGCACCGTACGTAGCCAACCGTGTTAATCGGAGGTGCAGGGGAAGGACAACACACTAAACTCAAAAAGCAGTTATAAAAAAATGAGTTTTTAATCTAGATTTAAAAGCGCATAGCTCCCAGTGGCTTTCTAATATCAGAAGGAAGAGCTTTCCAGATGCCCGCAGAAGCGCATCCGAAAGCGCGCGATGCGGTGACCGTCTTTGTTCAATGGCTAGCCAAAACCCGCTGCAAGGATTACCGGAGTACGCGTGATGGTTCATGTTCCTTGACGAAACCAGCAAGGTATTGAATCCTAACTCGGGTGCCTTTTGTGTGTGAAGTCTGTATGTTGTTTCCCTGCCTTTGTATCATTTTCCTCCAGGTTCTCCGGTTTCCTCCCATAGCTAAAAAAAAAGTACACTGTAACTGGTGTTGGCCAAAAATCCCAATGCTGAAATATTACCTGCAAATTACTCAATTAGGACTACACACAGAAACATCGCATCCCTATAAGAAAAACTTGGCACGACCATCCTGAAGCAGAGTGTTGAGACTCGGTGAGGCTTTGCTGGAATTAAGCAAGCATGATAATAATAAAAAAAATAAGCACTGACCTGTTGTGGTGGAAATTTTGGTTAGCGTCGTACATGCAGAAGGGCGCGTCGATGGTGGTGCACTCGGTCATGAACTCAATGGAGCCGCCGGGGTCCGCTGAGATGTCACAGATGGCCAGGAACCTGCCGGCCGACAGGACACTCGGTCACTGCCTCATAGCACCCTCAGACAATGCCTTGGACAGAAATATCTAAATCAATAGCATACTATATCACTGCCCTCTCAGATGACAGGTCCAAAATTGTGCATTTTTAGTGTCACCTCCCCCATGCATGGATTTTCTCTGGTAAATCCACTGTCCTTGTACGTGCAAAAACACTAATAAAAATGCCAAAAATTGCCAAAAATGGAAATGTAGGACTCGAGAACAATTGTTGAGGCTTCCTTACCTAAGTCATGGATGACTGTTGATATACACCATTCAGACTGTTACATTTGCCCAAAGAATGAGGCAAAGAGAAACCCTCACTGTACCTCGTCACACAGAGAGCATCTCATCATTATAGGAACTAGTGCCAGGGAAGAAGTTCACAATTACTCCCAGCGTCACTACCCCACGCTCTGGTTGTGCGCCCCCCTTTAGGTTCCTTTGGTCTCACTCGCAGAGGCTATCTCCCACCTTCTGCAGAGGATTCTCAATATGGCGACATGGGCCCTGGCTTCTTTTTGGAGAGAGAAACGAACATTTATCACAGGCGTGATTATGACGCATGCATCGTAAGTGTAAATTATATACAGGTAGTCCCCGACTTATGATGGTCCGACTTACGATATTTCGATCTTACGATGGCGATATGACAAAATTGTAACATATTTTACATTTCGCGCGGCAGGCAAACGCAGCAGCGTATGAGGTACGACACTGTACGTTGGGACGCTGCCGGGATGTACTGTACGCATCTCCTGCCTTGTGTGATGCCTCACTCTCACCAGTGGTCGACGGAGTTAAGTTGTCTCGGTGTTCAATGCATGTTAAAAGTTTTTATAGCAGATAGGATTGTTTCTTGAAAAAACTTTCTATGAAATTGCAGTTCATATAGGTAGGCTAAGAATTTACCTTGTTTTTTACTTTAAAATTTACTGTGCAATACAGTATTGTAATTAATAAATACATACAGTGTTTAGTTTATACAGTACAGTACTGTAAATTGCTCTGTTTTGCTAAATTATCACCATTCTTTAAGACTCCTGGGTAGGCTAGGCCATTTTCGACTTACGATATTTTCGACTTACGATGGGGTCGTCGTAACACATCTCCATCGTAAGTCGGGGACTACCTGTATTTTAAATCGATGAATCGGCCACGTCTAGCTGCCAGGTTCTGTGGCGGTTGATCGCTGAGTTAGGGGCGAACAGACGTCGTGAATTGCAGGTCAACGCAAAACCTGACAGTAAAAACACCAGTGCCGTGGCTCCATCCATCCACCCCTGGGGTGCCTCGAAGTCACCGCGCCGCTCGGCACTCATGCTGCGTGCGGATGTGCTGCCGCGTCCGTGCCTGTGCGGGAGGTAGGGGCAGCCCTTGACAAAGGTGTCCGCCTCGGAGCCCTCTGCCAGGTGCATGGGGGTCATGAGGCGCTGGGCATCCTCCTTGCTGAGCAGCCGAGGGGTGTCCGGGTCCCAGTAGATCCCATTCACCAGGCACGTCGTGTACGGGGCAATCTGGGAAGGTCAACCCACAGTGGTGACGTCGACAAGGACAACTCTTCCCCAGTGACGCTACAGCAACCACGACTCCCCTTCTCCCGCGGTGTCCTTTTGCACGCTCATCTTAATCCATCGATCCCAGTTCCCATCTGGTCATCCACCTCCTGAGCTCACTGAAAGTGCCTCTCTTTTTTCCGTGCCTGTTGTTGCAAACTGCTTCACCAAAGCTCCGAGCGCCCTCGCCTTGTGAGGTGTTCTCCCCACCATCTTGGCCCCGAATTGCCAAGGTAATAATAATCGTAATAACAATAAACTTTGTCAATCCACTGTTGGATCAAGGCCTGTTGGTCTCTGTGGTTTGGTGGAGAGGAAACCCAGGACCAGTTCAGGTATCAAGCGCCATTTGTTAGCTGTGGCTGGGAATGAAACTCGGGTAGCCGTGCTCATGGTGTGATCCACCACTACCTCTGCCAAGATAGTTCCTTGAAAACTCGAGTGAAACACAAGAAGAGCTCCTTACCCTCAGACTCAATGCGAAAGCAACCCTAACCCCAGCAAGGGTGCCACCCGGTAGCGAGATATTTACTACCTCGCCTTGTATACACAGGATGTCGTGGGTTCGATCCCAACCCTGATGCCTGTATATTTGGAGTTTTCATGTTCCCCCCATGGTCGCATTAATTTTCCTCCGGGTCCTCTGTTTTTTCCCTCCACATTTAGAATCATCATGCGTTTAGAGTATCTGGCTGCTATAAATTTCCACATGATAAGCCACTACATTGAGCTATCATTTGTGGCCAGGTTGCAGGTCTTCACATGTCCAAGTCTTGGTGGAGGCGTTCTCATGTAAAGTCTAGGTTGTGGGCATTTTTTAACTAAACTATTTTTTTATTTTACCAGGCAATGCTCACTGAGCCTGTATATTTGGAGTTTTCATGTTCTCCCCATGGTCGCATGAATTTTCCTCCGGGTCCTCTGTTTTTTCCCTCCACATTTAGAATCATCATGCGTTTAGAGTATCTGGCTGCTATAAATTTCCACATGATAAGCCACTACATTGAGCTATCATTTGTGGCCAGGTTGCAGGTCTTCACATGTCCAAGTCTTGGTGGAGGCATTCTCATGTAAAGGTTGTGGGCATTTTTGAACTCAACTATTTTTTTTATTTTATCAGGCAATGCTGACTGAGCTATATAGCTCTTTTTCGGAAGCGACCTGGCCACAAATGATAGCCCAACGAAGTGGTTTATCACGTGGAAATATATAGCAGCCAAATACTCTAATACGCATTTTTATAAATATGGATGGAAAAACCGGAAGACCTGAAGAAATAGTCACGTGACCATGGGGAGAACATGCAAACTCCAAATATACAGCAGGCATCAGGGTCGGGATCAAACCGACGACCTCCCGAGGTAGTTAACATCTCGCCACTGCGGTGCCCATACCTGCTGGTTGAAGCGGGAGGTGTAGCGCTTTGGGTAGATGTCGTACTCCTGGGCATCGTAGATGTCGTCCGTCTTGCGCACCAGGTGGTGGTGTCGGCTCAGCACTGTTCCATACACCTTGCGTGAATCTGCCACGTGCACAAACGAGCAGAAATTGGCCACATGTAGAAGTTCCTTGTTGAAACAACGTGGACATCACTTACTGCACTGCGTCAGCGATACCTATATTTTGAAATGCTGTAAAATGCATTTTTTTTCCCAACCGAGGCCAAATGTGTGGACCCTTCAGTGAGCAGCATCATCTGCTAACAGCAATCCATTTGCAAATGCAATTCCAATTGGGTACACTGCGCAACAGGTGCTGCACAACCTGGAGCAGCGGGATAGCACAGCGACACCGGGCTGATGACCTCTGATGAGGGTAAAATCCATGACTTTGCAATGTTGCATCACTGCCATGAAATCTGTAAAGGCCGTTCTTTGATTCATTAACGGCGGCCAGTTAGAGCAGGCCACTCTGCACGTACAACATCGGTAACAGTCGCAGGGCAGCATGGGATTCCCACAATTCCGAGTGGCCATCACACCTCTCATTCCAGCATGCAAACCTCATCCCGATTTCTTGTTTTATACACCATAAGGCTTGGTTAGACGTTGAGGCTTTAGTAAAGCACTAATGTATTATATAATGCACATTAAAGCCACCGTGATATAATTTGCATTAGAATGTCAACGAGTGCGAGTCCTAGAAAACAATTGTCAAGCAGGTTCTCACATATGCCCGTGCACACGTAGTAAATATGCCCTTAGGAGGTATGTGCCATTAGGAACCAAAGTCCGTCATATTTAGAAAATAATTACATTTTAAAACACTTCTATGTTGCGCTATTGCTTTTTGTACTACAATAATAATAAAGTAATACTAATTTACACTCGTTGCAGAGTAACAAAACTTATGCGGCAGCACGGAAGATGTGAAGGAGGTGCGGTGGGGTTCTTTATTCTCGAGTTAACTGTGGCACGGAAGACGGAGCGCAGGAAGGGGGACCGTGTAAGGGGAAAGGTTCCCTTTCCCCCTGGGGAGGGGGGGGGGAAAGGGAACATGTGACTCGCAGGGTTGTGAGTTTACATCCCAGTTGAGCAGTCGACTCAAGGTTAATAAAATAAGTACCATTTTGTTCGAGGTGAACAGTGGCTATCGTTGGGAAAGAATGATTCCCTCTATAAGCAATGTGGAATTTCCTCAACTGGCTTAAAACTACCAAAAGAGACGATTGCGATCCGACACCCAAGTCGGAGACCCGTTCTGTCTATAACAAGTCTTGCCAAGTTACGATCTTCAGCACCAAGTGTTCACATTGCGGTGGATACACAAACATTTACAGCATCTTTCTGTTACTCCCTCACACTACCGCTGTTACTCTCCCGCGTCATGTCTTTTGCAAGTGAGATAATCGAAGGTTCGCAGTCACAGAACGGGAAGGGCGGCATCACACATCGTCAAGTGCAACGGAAAGCAGCGACATCGCTATCGTCGCCCATCCGCCTCGCACCTCCTTTGAGAGACACGTGCTTCAGGTCGTAGGGCTCCACGTACTCGAACGGCAGCTCGTTAAAGATCTCCTGGGCTCCCTGCAAAACGGAACCGATGCCAGCACCAACCAATGAACGCACGGCGCGGATCGCGCTGTATATATTTTCTGTTTTTATTACTGTAGTTAATATTCATGAAAAATGTACATAGTGCAGTATTTTCATTGTTTAAGTTGTTGTATGTAGTGTGTAAAATGAACTGCATGTAATATTGGACAACGAAATCAATCATAGATACTTTATTTGTCACGCGCGTGGTGCTGATCGCCGGACTGGTTACAGCCTTTGGAGCGGTTTTGCCGATTTCGCCAGATCGGCCCGGGACCGCCAGATAATGTTGTAAGCCGGATAATTGCACGCCGAATAATTAATCGATGATCAACTGTATATATATAAATATGTGACCACCCATCAAAGCACACTTGAAACAAAGAGGAACGAGATGCTGGGATGTGCGTCGCACCCGAGAGACGTTGCCGGTGCCGGTGAACACGAACGTGATGGGGCCGATTGATTTGGGCATGAGCCCCAGCGCGATCTCGTAACCGGCGTCACGCACTGCCTGGATGGCCTGGTTGCTGTTCCTGTAGTTGTGCGCCATGCCAATGTGCTGTCTCAGACACAAGGCGACACACAACATCGACATCAATGCAGGGGCTTGCGCTAAAACAACATGCATTCCCCCAGCACACAAGTACGATCGCTCCGCATGTGACATTACCGTTGTCGTGACATCAATAGTGCGATTCTTGATGCAAGAAAACCTGCATTTCCGTTGATGTGCTATGAAGAAGGGTCATTGCTAGAAACGTTGCATGTTATATATGTTTTAAGTTAGGAACTATGTGTTGAGTCTTTGGTTGCTTGTGCACCACTACGAATGCAGCAGTATGACCAAATAATGCATTTCATTGATTCTAAAATGAGTGAGCTCAACCACAATAAAGTAAAGTTCTCTTTATTACAAGTTAATAGTGGAATTTAGATTTTTTTTAAAGTTGTACCTACTCATTCATAATTCGGAAACAAATTCCCAAGAATGTTCTTCTTGACCTCACCAATAATGATTTCGTTTTATTGATGCCTGGCACTATTTGTTTATAGATTAAATCAACCCGCTCTTCCTATATATGATCCTCAGGTTGTGGGTATATTTGTGGGTATATTTTAACTGCTCCATCCAGGATCGACAAGTGAAAGCACTGGTGCTGGTCTGTTCCATGACCACATGTGCATGCCAATATTCAAAATCCCCTCTCCTGTACCCAGATTACTGAGCGGTGTGTGCGTGTGCAACATTCTCACGATGAAGGGCGTGTGGTGTCCCAGAGCAAGCAGGCGCAGGCCCAGGCCATGCAGGATGTTGATCATGCCTGGTGCACAAACAACAAGTCAAGTCAATTTTATTTCTACTTACACACGTTACGGCTTTCTGGCACAAATCTGCCACTCAAAGCGCCATCACATTACTACTTAAACTTAAACATTGAATCAGAATCTTTATTTATCCTGGAGGAATCCGATTAGCTATGAAGCTATTTTTCATAGATGCCCAGTAGGGGTGGGTCACAATAGAAAATTCTGTACAATAATAAAATATATACACATAGCAATGCAAGCGTTTCACCACATTGCAGCGAGGGGTATGAGTAATTGGGATAATAGGCAGGCGAAGAAAATTATGAAGACAGTTGGGGCGCAAGGAAAATAGAAGTGTGTGCAGAATAAAGTAAGGAAATCTCGAGCGCACAATTGTTGAACGGCAGGGCGATGGGACAGAAGCTGCATGGAGATATGTCGCTAATTAATAGAGTGATGCCAGGTGGGGAAGAACAATGAGGGGGGGGCAGGTAATTGGAGAGTTATTAGGAGGGGAAGGCGTGGTGGTGGAGCAGAGTTGCGGGTTTAAGATGTTTTTTGTTCATGTTTTTGTTTTTTGTTTGTTGCGGTTGCACCCGATTCAAGAGCTGAATGGCTCACAGGGCTATACCTAATAAATGAACTTGAACTTGAACTTGGTGGGAGGGGTTTAGGCACGATGGCGTGCTGGTGGCACATACCCAGTTGTCACATGCCCAGGTGGCACGCACACGGGACACATTTTGACATTATAATTTTTGATCATAAAAGCAAAACAGCAGATTTAGTCGGTTGGCGATTACATCATAGGCAGCTTCACAATACAGAAAACCACGGTAAATTTCAAATCACCCTAATGACACAGTATCCCATGATATAACTACTCAACTCATGATATAAATGCTCTGATACGTGCATTGTCTTCTAAATGTTTGCATTTTGGTGTTCTCTGGTCTGATACTGGTGAGACTAGGCCATAAAGAAGGCTGTCTCTGGTGTAGGCCAGACCGTTTCAAGACAATGCATATATTTTCAGAGCATGCTTATTTGCATGTTCACCATAAACACGTGCAGTTAATACAGTCTTGATTCCTTGAAAAATGTATCTATTTGGTGTTTGAACATCTAGACAAAGAGCAAGAATTTTGACACCTGTTTTATTGCCAGAAAGGGTAAAAAAATAATTTTTCAAATTAAATATCATCTTCCCAAACAAACATTACATTCTTTACTCTCCAATATGAATTAAAATTCCTTGCAGCAAATCAATCTGATTTGGGCCACGATCTGATGATTTAGATCTGCAGTCATTCCAAGTCCCCCAATCCAATCCGACAAAGAAAAGATGCAGATACAATAAAAAACAATCACGTTCACCCTGTCGAGACACGCTGAGCATGAAAAGACTGAAATCCGTTTCGTAAAGTCCTCAAGGTAAATGAGATGGGTGTGCATAAAAAAATCTCCGCAATGGGCGTTACCTGTGAATCCAGCCCACTTGCCGAAGGCCACAACACGCACTCCTTTGGTGTCCACCATCTTCTCGTAATCAATCAAGCGGATGCCCTGCAAAGCGAAACCACATCATTATATTATGGTCTGAGTAGGGCACGTCGCAAGAAGAGATGGTGGTGGGCACATCGCTAGAAGAGATGGTGGTGGGCACATCGCTCGAAACTTCCCTAATTTGTATCACTCCTACCTGCTATGTGTCTCACAGACATCACTTCCCAATACTCTGTCGGTGTTCACCACGTCCCCAATTTTGTGCAAAGCGCCTTTTCGAGGTTCTACTCTGGTCTAACGAACAGTGAGCACACCGGACTTGCCATCCAGAGGTCGCTGGTTCGTTTTCCTGACGTTGCAGTTGAAACAAGGGGGGGGGGGAAGCTTCTTTAATGCCCCCCCCACCGCCTGTATTTACCCAGCAGTGTAAATGGACATATTGGCGGTACATCGTTGCAGCATAACAACAGACCGGTCCTCGTAAAATAGTCCGACGATGTCGCTGTTGCCCTTGAGTGAGCTGCAGACTCTCCATCAGAAGTTGCAGCTGCTTTCCCATTTGAACGTGTGGCACCAGGAGTCGTAATCTTTTGATGCCACCAAGAAATTATTTCGGAAATGAATCGAGGAACAAGTCCGACCATGTCTAGGGCACGAGTCAAATCTCGCCTTTGGAACACGGAGCAGCCAATTGTCATCAGGCTGGGTGCTACACGGCAACAGACTGTGAAGCTTTGTGTTCAGCCACTCGTAGCATTTATCTTTCGACTGCTTCTACATCACGAGAACTGATTTTGACGCACCCCGCAAAATTTTCTGACCAGGGTTGCAAATCGCAGGTAAATATTTATTGCCAAAATTTGATTTTTTTTTATGCCGGTGTACTGCCAATATGTTCAATGGGTACAGCCAAGGCGTGTGGTGGGGTGAAGTGTGGGTACACCTTGCCTCTTCCAAGACATCTGGCCAGCGTGAAAATGTAGGCAAAATACCCTCTAGAGTTGGTTTATAGAGCTGGAGGCCCTTCTGGCAGCAGGTGCATGTGCAAGATATTTCAGGCCTGCACCTTTTCCTCCCTTTGTGAATTGATCGTTTCTTACCTTTGCAACCACCTCCTCCAGCAGTCCCATGTTGGCCTCCTGCGCCTTGATTGTGTGGGAGAAAAAAGCGTAGGTCTTGTGAGGGATCAGCTTGCCATCCGGGGGCCTCTTTACTCCCAGGATCAAGGTCGCGTCCGAGATGTCCTCCTGCAGAATGGCTCCAGCCTTCACATAATCCTGGAGGGACAGAGATATGTGGAGACAGTTACAATGACCAACGATTGCGAGACTCCCCATCTGCACAAAAAAACGTGTTCTTTTAAGCATGTTAATGTCCAGTTCCAACAGAAAACTTGATAAAAAATGACATGAATGTCATCAAATTCTAAGACTGGGACTTGAATTATTTATATACAGAAGAGTCCAGAGCATATGTTCGAAAATGGAGAGAAAAGCTGCGAAGTAAAACGAAATTAGAGATGGAAGTGAACACTGAAAACAAATTTGAGGACTTTAAAAGTAAGATAAATGTCTTTAGGTCAACATTGGGGGAAGGGTTTCACCTATTGTAAACCTTAGCGAAGCTCAAGCAGAACCAGAAGCACCACGGGAACATTTTAAAAGAGCCATCGATGAGAGACAGAGAGAGATGCACAGGGGCTGACTGTGAAATATAAGGAGCATCGGGTGAGGATTCAAATGCAACAAGCTGCAATTAAGGGAAAAAGATAAACTGGGGCGGTTTGCATCTACTATTTAAATCCATGAGCCAGTCGTCGACATGTCTATTGAAGGGGTGTGACTCGCACTGTGGACTTCCCATAAAATGTTACAAATGTTATCGATCCAGGAGGGATGATTCGACCTCTCACCAGAATTTTCTCTCCCAAAATTCTTATGCCGAGCCATGAGTTCTCAGATTACAGGGCACTCTCAGGGTACTTAAAACATTGCTTGGCTGCCTGAATTCGAGCTAGGCCTTGGCAAGGTAAGGTAAAAGTTAAAAGGTAAAAACAACGAGCCTACCTTTACCCTACCTTTTACCTTACCACAATACAATCACTCTACCCTACCTTTTACCCTTTAGCAGGTAAGGTAAAAGGTAAAAAGCAACGAGCTTACCTTTACCCTACCTTTTACCCTTACCCCATACAAATTACCCGATTACAGGGTAATTACCAGAGGTGGGACAAAGTCATTGTTATGCAAGTCCAAGTCGAGTCGCAAGTCATCAAATTCATGACTCGAGTCTGACTCGAGTCCAAGTCACATGACTAGAGTCCACATCTCATAGGTGGGACAAAGTCATTGTTATGCAAGTCCAAGTCGAGTCGCAAGTCATCAAATTCATGACTCGAGTCTGACTCGAGTCCAAGTCACATGACTCGAGTCCACACCTCTGGTAATTACTAGGGTACTACTACACATGAAAAAGGTTTACAATGGTAAATGCTAGGTAGAGCGCTTTATTCATATAGAATACTCTCGATGATTCCAATTTTACATGCTTGTCGTTGTTGTCATTGTTGTTGTCGTTGTTGTCGTCATCGTCGTATCCTCAAATCTTGTAACTCAATTTTAACTCACTTCCTAATGTGGTATCGACTGCAAACTTGGTATAATTATGTCATACTGATGGCAATACTATATTCTATAATTAAAAATCTATATTTTTAAACATTATTTTTTATATGTTATGTTTCGGCTTGGGTCTAATTGTCCACGCTCAACTGACGTTGGCTGTAAATCACCACGGTCCCTTACGTTATGGCAAGTTTCGGGGGCCACTTCCTGGAGTCGTGGAGTTCTGCCATTACTCGTACATTTCATAAAAGCGTGTTTAAAAAAAAGTTTTAAAAAATATTACTTATTAAATGGAGGCCACGGACTGCGCCACGGAGCTTTTAGCGGTAAACAAGGTACCGTATTTACCGGGTAATACTTCGCACTACCTTTACCCTACCGGGTAATTCTTCCAAGATACCTTTACCCTACCCTTTACCTTACCCCTTGGCATGTCGACACCTTTACCCTTTTACCCGGTAAAAAGGGTAAATTACCTTACCTTGCCGAGGCCTAATTCGAACACAGAATCTCGGTGCTATCAGCTTTGAATTATGACCTCTGAGCCACCTGACCACCTCAAAATATGACAGCAGTTTAGAGAGCTGGTTTGGCACCACACCAAAGTTATATTTATAGACGTCACTGCTGAGAACACCCACCAACAAATCATATCAGGCGACAGTTGAGGAACGAAGACTCTCAAAGGGACAACCACTCCTTTTCCTTCCTCACAAAGTGGTACTCATTTAATCTAATTCAAGGACACTCATTGTAGTAGTATGCAGGGACACATTAACATTTCTTTATTCTTAGTAAGTTTATTTTTGGTAATGTCTATTGAGCTCAGCTTATTTTTCAATTAAACCTAAAAAAAATCATTTCGAATCTTGCACTACAGTTACACAGATCTGGGCACGCTTATTTGTGAGCTGTGTGGCGAGTTTCGCAATGAACAGTGTAAAAGATTATGATGCGTCCTAGGATACGTGGACACAAAAACATATTTACCGGGCATAACAATTAGCAATGTATTGGAGTGACGATGTAAGTGGCGATGTTCCATATCTTCGATGACAACACTCCACACGTTCAAACTCACAGAGGAAAATCACGTAAACTCACATTGGCATGTATGGCCCGGCGGTTAGAAGGTTGTACCAACACTGTATAGCCGGCGGCAGTCAACATTTCCACGTGATTGGGAGCCAGGGGCGCTCGCCTCTCCCACACGTTGACATCTTCCCGGCGAATCGCCAACACGGGCTGGTGCCGCGTTTGCTGGGAGAGAAGGCGCCGGCCACCAGTGCCATTGACAAACTGGAGACTGCGCCACATCTTCACCCCTGGTTTCTGCTGCAAAGGCGAATCAGGAGTGTGTGGAGATGCAGTCAATGTAAATCCAAAAACCATCTTGCAAAGTTATATTAATCATCTACGAACTGAAATAATCCGTGCCGCACAATTCTAAATTAATACCCCAAATTCATCCGCTGAACGTTCGAATTGCACATGTACGTTATGTCTAAATAAATGACAATCAATATACAGTTGATCAATAACGAGGTTTTCAAGGCTCAATGAATAGCCAGACAAACGGGGTGGGGGACGGACTTCATACCCAACCATATTCACGCAAATGCATAATGATCGTTGCTCCCAAGGGAAAACTTGTTGGTAGACCGAGACATCGCGTTTGTTCCTTTATTTTTCGATTTTGTTGGATTATATTATCTCCCCCACCCCCCTGCCTTTCTTCCCTCTTCCTCCTTTTACATGTAACGTTCTGACTCGCCCCTACAGAACATTTGTGAAAAAGAGCTTTATAGCTCATCGTATTCCTCCAGTATACTCTTGATTTGAAGCTTTCGTGACTTCAGGAATCCATACTCTTTGGTTCTTTCGGCAAAGTCACGTAGGTATAAAAATAATAGATCACGACGTTTCGATCGCTACACAAGCAATCGTCATCAGGTGGGACAACCACAGCAAGACAAAACTGCTGAAGTAGGCAGTAGGCAGTTTTGGCCGACTTCACCAGTTTTGTCTTGCTGTGGTTGTCCCACCTGATGACGATTGCTTGTGTTGTGATCGCAACGTCGTGATCTATTATTCCTCCAGTATAAATAAATATCTAATTCTGATAAATCCGCGACACACGATTGCCGCCCCCACGGGGGCGGGATGGTGGATCAAACCTCCCCCTAAAGGTATCATACCCAAACACGCAATACTTTGGTTCGTTGCGCGTTTGCTTCTCACATATGCCGTATTTTCCCGCATATAGCCCGTATACGCATATAACCCGCAGACGCATATAACCCGCAGACGCATATACCCCGCAAAAATAGAGTTTTGTGTAAAACAAATTTCAGATAGCCCGCACCTCCATATACCCCACATGCATTCATATCTTTAACGTCGTTACCGCAGCTTAATTCCATCATATTAATACGAAGTTTACATATGTAATACATTCCACTATCAATTGTTAACATTAAAATCATAACATGCACAAAGAAAACAAACTAACCGGATACGAGTGAACTTAAAACAGTAAATAAGTAACAAAAGTAAATATCCAATAAATAAGTAACACATAACTGGTAGATAAGTACCGTAAGCGTACTGTTAGGCTTACCAGCATTCGACCTCACCATATTACAGCTACTGGACCGGTTGTTACCCCTGTACAGTTTTAGCACTGGTAGATTGCGCACTGCGCAGACAACAGCGGCACTACAGTAACGCCATTGCCTCCTGGCAACAAGGCCATTGGAAGTTTGGAACAAAGCTTATGGTCGCGACTGTATAGTGCTCAGCTTATAGCAGCGGTCTAAGGGACTCAGCAATTATGATTCCACGTCTGGTAGACGGTTGCTAAGGCCCTTCCCATTGTGCAATCCATAGCCTCAGCTGAAACTTTCGCACCCCCCTACAGCCACTGAAAGTATTACGGTAAACAAAGTGCGCCCACTTCAAACATTGTCGTTTCATTGTACAAACAATTCGAATCATTAAAAACGTAATAACATGTGCAATTTTAGTGTGAGTGGTTTATTCAGCAGTGCTTTAGTCAAAGGTAAGTATTGCATAATGGATAGTCCTACCATGAAAACATTAAACGAGTTATGACATGTCACACGTGTAAAATATTTAAGGGATAGCCCACACCTCCATATACCCCACAGGGTCTTGTTTTGTTTGTACAAAGTGGTATACCCCACGGGTTATATGCGGGAAAATACGGTACCCCTGTAAAGACTGTCCGGTTGGGTTCATATCAAAATAAATAAATGAACACAATAACGAAGTCTTCACTGTCGCTGAGAAAAAATTAATCTCAACGTTTTGGATGTGACCCTTCTTCTTCAAGGAGCCTGAAAAAAATATATAAATACCCACAATTGCATTAATAGCTCCCGTATTTGACTTAACCTTTTAGTACAGTACCTGCCTCAGAGGTACATAATATAGTTGTTGTTATTCAGGTGAGTCTAATGTCACAGTACACAACCCTGTTTCTGGCTGTTTGGTTGAACTGTGTCCTTCACACATTGTTCGAATTCACTAAGCTGTGGATATGGTGCCATGGTGCCATGGAAGGAAAGTGACATGATTCGTCACCCACTTGGTGGGCTGTGTTCACTAAAAGCTGTAGCATTGCAACCTCGAGCAGTTCTTGGCACGTAAGCTGGACACTGGCGTGTTACCATAAGCTTTGCTAACACTCCGCTCATAACGGTGGTTAGGAATGAGTTCCTCCATCTTTATTGCAGGATATTTATTATATGAATTTATGTTGTTGCAGATCGTTGCAAAGAAAAAACAAATAAATAAGCAGACAATAAGCTTCCTTTCCATAACGGTTTCTCCACAAGATAAAAATGTCTTTGACACATCCCGTCAACCACACAGCCTTCTGAGTCACTTTGTTCAGCAGCATATTGGCCTAATAGAAGTAAACTCTAGACCGGCCTTAACATCGAGTGTCCACCACCAGCAGAACCAGGCCCGTTTAAACCAATGCTGGCGAACTGCCAGGTGTACAGGGACAAGGACCCCCTCTATTAGACAACGGACAATAGTTCAATGCAAAAAGCAAAACCATACGATCGAAATCCGTAATTTCGATCGGATCATTGGGGTTTATTAGTAATAAATTGGCATTTTGCGATCCCCACTGCCACTGTGTAGCATATTACTATGTGCCAGGGACTCTGAGATGATAGGACAATAGTCTGAGTCCATAATTGGCAATAAGTAACGGCAAAGCAGTTATAAGTGACTCACATAATTGTGCGCAGTTGCGTATACAGTAAACGACTTCCCTGAAGGCATTCACCTTCAGCGAGCGCGATGCCGATCACACGACGCGGTTCGAATTCGACCCTCGATCGATGGCTGCGCCATCGCCACACACGCATCGAATAAAAAGCAAGGGACAAGTCCTTACTTACTAACAACTCCTATCATGTTTCATTGCTGGAGGGGTTGCCCCCCCCTACCTAAAAATCCTGGCTCCGCCAATGGATGGAATGAGACAAAGAGTGAGACACTGAGAGAGATTACAGAGACAGACAGACACAGAGAGAGCCAGAAGCAAAGACATAGCAACACAAAGATGGGGAGGGAAAGATGACAGAGAGATACAGACAGGAAGATGCTGACAGATACAGGTCCTTTAAAACTGGGAAAGAGCCATGTTAAGACAATGTATCTTCATCAAGAGGCATAAACAGTTTAGCACAAGTACCGTACAGCAAAGGCATTAAAAAGAAACTGCTTATCATGAGGCTCAAGTTGGCTTCTTATTTATTCACTGTTTCTTCTTTTTTCAGTGTATTATTCAGCCTCAACTACACCACACATTTAAGGCTAAACCCAACTTCCACCATCAAGTGAATCCTACATACCCATAGAGAATGATTCACTCTACAGGTTACATGCATAATTTGCCTGACAACAGACATTTGAGGGTGCCATCAACTGGCAAACATGGCGCAAATGCCATTCTATTGATTAAAAGTTGCACAAGTAACTTTGTAATTGAAGGGTTTAAATCACATTGGGCCACTTATTTGTATGTACATGTGAAAACCAGGGACGTTTCTTCTACAAGGTCCACGTGTATTTTGTACAGTCCAACGTGGATTTGGAAGTCAAAGCAACTGGCAAAGATGCTACACGTGCCAACGTATCAATGTAATTTTAACAATGAGCGTTGCATTTGAAAGTATTCATTTGCATTGGGCCACTTCTCTGAACATATCTAAACAGGGTAGCCATCTATAAGGGATGTGTATATTTTGCCATTCCTTGATCGCACCTGGGCATCAATCACAATCTTCCATCTTAATTTTTCCAATCTTCCATTGAAACCGTAGCAGATGGTAATTTCTCCGGTAGAGCCATGGAAAGAGTTTTGAAATATTTGATCAAATAATATGTTAAATAGCGTAGGGGTATGGTGAATAGGAAGTGCTCTGGACCTGACCACCACCATGAAGATCCTTAATGATCGTGAGCAGGGAATCCGTGACCCCAACAGCATGAATAACCCAGAGCCCTTGCTTATTGATATAATTATAGGCAGTGACCAGGTCAATAAAGCAGAGATGTAATTTCTGTTAAAATTCCATACACCCCTGCTGTAGCAGACGAACGGAGAATATGACATCATTGTAGGACAGCCCAAGATTTGGAACCACATTGGGGCTCCACACATCTATCCTCAGCGTGCTTGTCAAGACAATGTTGAATAATTGCCAGGACCTTTCCCGGCACACTGAGGAGGGGGATGATCTGGTAGTTGTTGTAATCAGTGCAGCCCCCATCTTCAAGAGGGGGACCACCAGGGAACCCTTCCAATCCTGCAGAATCCATCTTGTGGTCCAGACAGTTGTAACTGTCATTTAGAGCAGGATGTGCAGAATAGCCACCCTCCCTCAGCAATTCACTTGGGAGATCAACTCTGCCTGGAACTTTCCTGGTCTCAGACTCTGGACTAATCTTCGTGTTCCTCAACAGATGGCACATCAGCCACCCACTCACAGGGGGTGGCTTCTTCCTCCGATATTTGACACACAAAGACACAAATGTATGGACACGGAGACACGACACACATACATGGTGGTGCACGACATGGAGAAGACACGGAGAGACATACACAGAGACAGAAGACATATACATACACGAAGACACACACAGACAAAAGACATATACATACACGAAGACACACACAGACACAATAACTCCGGTGTTACTCGTGTTCTCAAATGCCCACGTCCTGTTGAGCTCTTTTTGCATTTATTGGTTAATATGTAAATAGCTATGAATTCAACACAAGGGCCAATAAAATTTCAGTTGGTTAAATCAAATCATTTTTAAGGCAGTTAAAAATAATAATTGTGCAGTAAATTGTAGTCATGTTACATGGTTTATTGCTCACGACCTGCTTACATATATTGTACCCAAAACAAATCATATAAAATGTGCAGTTGGATATACAAAGTAGTATAAATAACAGAGGTCAAGGGAAACGTTTTAAATTTGAGTCCCTATAATGGGAAAATTCAAACTGAATAAGAAAAGAGTACGAATTGTGAATATGTATGCATGATATATCTTCATATGCAGTAAAGGAGCGATTAGAAAGTTGCACAAGGTATTTGATTGCTTATTCGAAGGTTACACATCGATAGCAATCAATTGGGCCTCTTTCACTGAAACCTGGGTGGAGGTCTGAGAGGTGAGGTGAGAGGTTGTAAAGTGAAAATGTGCAGCAAGCAGCGGCCAGATGGAGAGTTGACTTGTGTACGCGATCTGCTTACATTTATGACCAACTCATAGGAAATCAGAGGGCTCAAAGAGATATAACCCCTTAACTACAAAAAATATATGTTTCTTTTTTTTTAATACCAATAACATTTGGCATATGTGCCATGTTTGCCAGCTGATTTGTTCCGCAAATCCATGTCGAGCAGGGTGCAATACACATGGTCCTTGCAGAGGGGCACATCGTGATTTAACCCTTTTAATACATAGTTACTTATTCAATGTTTGATGGTTAACTAGGCATGCATGCAATGGTTGCCAGCTGACCGAGGTCGAAATATATGTGGGATCAGGCAAATTACCCACGGGAATTGTGAAACGAAGCATTCTCGGTGGACATGTACGAATCGTTTGATAGTGGAAGTTGATGTTAAACATGCTGTAGTTATAGCTGAACAAGACACTGACATAAAGTGAATGAAACACTAAGAGAAGAGAAAACAGCAAGTGATAAGTCGACTTACCATTCGCTGTTTTCTCTTCAGAAAGAGTAAAACCAATTCTTATATTCTGATGCTGGCAAGAATGGTCCCTGTTGCTCGCTCATGTACACCGTGCACACTGCGCGGTGTCTACGGTGGAATTTCACGTACATACAACACCCTGTAGGAATGCTGTCCCGCCGGTTTCATGTGTAGTAGAGTTCACGACTCTTGGACGCCGGAGTTGGAGGCACACGGGTTTATTTCACACAGCACGGTTGTGGCATACAACACTAGAGGGGGTATCGGCCCCCTCACCCGGCTAGCTGGGGATACATGCGCTAGCTACTCCTAGCCTGCCTCCTAGTCCTCCACTAACGGGCTAGGGGAGGCTATCTGGCCCGACACTGGTAAGTCGGGCCCGGTACCCTGAGTCCCAGACCAGCTCTGACAGGAGCACCGGCTCTGGATCTCGGGACCACGCCGCTGGCTCGGTCCTGTTCGGCCCTGATAAGGACGGCGAACCAGGGGAGTCCAGGGCTCTAGCTAAGACGTCTTCAGTCTTCACTGGTTAGCTTAACATTCTCCTCGAGCCCTCCGACACATCCCCTTTTATACCCAACCCCCCCCTTGAGGGGTGGGGCCCCGGGGGATCATAACTCCGAATCAACCCCCCCCGGGGTGCCTGGCGCGGACGTCGTAGAGAGCACCTCCCCGTGCACTCACGTAGCCCCGCCCACTGTGTTTGTTTGCCATAAGCTGCCATGCATAACAGGCTCTCTCTCTAACACCCCTACACATGTAATCACTCATCACACACCAAACGTATCGAAAGGCAATCAATGGGGAACGAACCCGACATTCATTTATTTGGCACACGAGACCCACCACTTCAAAGCGTCCCACAAACGATATTTTATCCTCCACCAACAAGCACCTGAGCTGCACTGATCGGGAACTACAGGGCAATCGTTTTGACCGGGAAAATCGGCGTTTTTTGCATGTTTGTGTGCGCTCAGTCACCTCCGTCAATGCAAGGAGGGGTCCCCCTCCTTTTGCTGCGGCTTAAGTGGCTGCTGTGTGTGCGTGTGCTAGCTACTGGCGAGGGCAGTGCTCCCCTACCTCTGTTTAAAGGATCAGGGAACGCACACAGCTCTCAACCTGTGGAGAGATGACAAGGGTGGAACGGCAGAGGAGGCGAGAAGAGCACAGCACGGTTCACCAATGACGCTCAACATCACACTCCACACATCATCACCCTCCCGCACATCGTCACATACTCCACATATGTATCTCCTCCTCCACACATCGTCACACTCGCTCCGCGGTGCCTCCACACGCACTGTGGAGGCTAAATATAGCCCCAGCAGCCCCCGTGCAGAGAATGTCAAGGCGCACGTGCGTCGAGTGCGAGAACGAGTCTCACCCGATGTACTGCCGGCCTAGAAGGCGTTTGTCTATGAACGGTCCCCGCTATCACTGTACTCTGCGCGCAGGAGCGGCAGTGGATTGGCAACCAGGCGCTGCTGCTGCTGCCGATTGCTCCACACGGGTCACACAGGGTACCCAGAACCAGGCGCCTCGTCCCTGCACCCCCTGCCTGGCGAGCGAAGTGTCCCATCTTACGGGACCCCCAATCTCATGGGACCCCCAATGTCATGGGACCCCCCCCCCATCTCACGAGAGCCTCATCTCACGAGACCCCGACCCCCATCTCACAGGATTATCTATGGAACATTCTAAATTAAACAAATACAGCACTTACAGCTCCGCTCTCGGCACACAATGTTCACACCGACTCCCCTCGCAGGCACAACTCACGACATGCGAGTTCGCCGTAATCAGTTTTCTTTGCTCCCATTCGGTTACCGGTAATGCAAAAACAACCCCCCTCCCCCCGATGTTGACACCACAGCCACACCGAAGACGTCCTCACTCCTCCTGCACAGGAGCTGCGCCCGTCCCACCAACCCGAACCACGGACAGCCACGCGGCTCCATCCTCACCGCGCGTGATCGGCCACGCTGGAACCCCCTCGGCTCCTCCTCGGCTCCCTCGTTCTCTCCTCCTCTCCCTCGCCGTGGCCCCGCGCGGCTGGGAGCGTGGGGCTGGGGGCGTGGGGCGGGGACTCAGCTCCCCGTGGGAGGGTTGGGAGGAGGTGGCGGCGGCACTCGGCCGCGATAGGCGGCTGCGGGGGGCTTGGCTCGGGGCTGGCGAGTGGGAGGCGCGCGGCTCGAGCTCGACTCCGTGGCTCGGCGAGGAGTCGGGCGAGGGTGGTTGAGGGTGGCGGGGGATGAGGCTCTGGGTGGAGGAGGCTGTTGCGGCCGGGTGAGCTGCGCCACCTTGACAGTCTTCAATGACACTGACCACGCTCAACCAGTCTTACTCCACACGATCCACAACCCCGAGACGTGTCCACCAAGCCGGTTGTGTTGTCCTTACCCCGCACCTCCGATTAAGCGCAGTTGGCTACGTATGGTGCGAAAGAAGTTCGACGTACATACAAGCTCTTACACTCACTCTTTGTTTTCACAGCGCCGCTCATCCCCGCCATCCTGCCCGTGGTGCTGCCCTTAATCAATGCCCTTGCTCTCTTTGTCATTGCCCACTGCCCTTGCCCACTGCCAGACGCGTGTCCAATGGCCAGTGGCGGTCGTGTACCCGCCCCTTGTTCACGACGGCTTTGGGTGGCCGCGTCTCTGTCGTACTCGTCGCCTCCCAGGGGACACGCGAATCATAAATAAACCAAAGCGATGTTTTTATCTTACCCGGTCGAGGCCCACTGAGTTATATAGCTCTCCTTTTTGTTTTAGAAGCGATCTGGCCACACGATTGCTCACCGAAGTGGCTTATCACGTGGGCATTTACAGGAGCCAAAGACTCTAAACGCGTGTTTATAACTTAAATGTTTTAAACGTATGTTTATAACTCTCAAACACTGGAGTCGAATGTTTATGATTGTGGAGGGGAAAACTCGGAGGACCCGGAGAAAATCCACACGACCACTGGGAGAGAGACAAAGGTCCCCGTATAGTATTAACAAACTATTGGGACAAGTGCTGTTAGCGAGCACCTATTATGAAGGCATGCACGGGACACGAGGGGGTGGGTGGCCAGCACCACGGCCGGCCGCCTTTGACTCCCAAGTGCCGATGCTCATACATCACACCAGGTACTTATTTGAGGTTGAGTCGACCTAGGGGAGGCCCAGGACCGGTTCAGATCGTCACCGGTGTTGGCCGTGAGCGGGAGTCGAACTTGGGTCGCCAGGTTCGTAGCGCATTGCGCTAACCGCTGCACTACCGCTCCCCACACAGAGAGAGAGAGAAAACGTGCACTCCAAAGTAATATCCAGCAAGCGTCAGGGTCGGGATCGAACAGACGCGCTCCTGCGTACCAGCCGAGGGCAAGAACATCTCGCCACTGTGGTGAATCATCTCGACCATTGTTCGAGCGCCGCAGCGCGGCGAACAGAAATCGCAATCTAGGACGGCGAAACGGGGTTACCGGGGGGTCCACGACGGGATGCACCAACTTCATCGTGGTGATGTTTATTTAGTAAATTAAAGAATGAATGCTGTGAAAGAGAAGAAGCATCAACACTAACAGCAGGGTGCTCATTCAAAAAAGCAAGTTGGGGAATGTGAGTTTGCCTGGATATTCTAAATGGGAAAATGAATGTTTCGCACCGTACAGCTAATTAAGTACTTTAGTGACTTCTCTCATTTTAAATGTAGAGTTGCCCGCAGGGTGCCCTCGAACCCAGTCCCACATGGAAATGTATAAATGTGTTATGTGGAGTTGGGAAACTATGGGGGTAGAGGTCCCGCTCAAGGGCCGCACTGTCATTCGGGATGGGTGGTCACCAGAACAAAGAGTGTGATTAAGTAATATGATAGACAGTGCACTCTAAACAGCATGTACATGGGGTGGACGAACGAAGTTTACAACGAAGTTCATACGAATGACATCGCTAAGGAAACCGTACGTTGCCAGTTGACCTCCGGGTTACAGCAGAAATAACAAGCCTGGCAACAAAAGTCCTTCTCAGGGCCAGGCGAGCCGATCCATCGGCCCCTTGGTTCGTCTATGCGAGACATCTCTCATCTGCTGTTATGAATCCATAAGAAAGAAAAAGCATGTACATGTACAGTCCTTTTGTCAATCCACTGCTGGGTGATGGCCTCGCTGTAATATGGGTGCTTGAACATTCATTCAATGCTGTAATTTAGTTGGAGTTAAGTGAGTCTAGTTAAGCATATACGTCAAGAATACATTCAGATGGTGTACACAGTTAAAACGTGCAATAAGTGATGTCTTAATAAAAATGTTACTTGTGGAAAAAATACTCTCTGGAAAACAGGCGCATTCAAAAAATCTTTGCATTCCTTGTAACACGAGTTGAGTTTCCTCCCAGGCCTGGTATCGTCATCAAGGTCATAATTGTCGACTTTTTTGGTAGATGGAAGAAAATCTCTTAAGTGTAATGAAATTAAGCTAAAACTCAGATAATCTGAATGTTTCGTGAGTTTCAATAATGGATTATAAGTAGTCAATAGAATGAAGGAGGATTCAACGTGCAACATATATTGCCAATGTAGTGGCGGTACGCGCTGACAAGGGGGGGGCGTGTGTGTGAGCGCGCCGGGTGTGACTACATCGAGTGTGGTGGTGTTGACGCGCGCCGACAGTGATGGATCACGGGGCGGCGCGGGGTGCGTGGTTGTGCGCGCTGACACAATGTGGGAAATAGGATCGTGGGCAGCGCGCAGTGATTGGTCAACTGGGGTGGGTGCTCTCAGCGACGTCCGCATGGAGGACTATAAAGGGGGACGCGCGGGAGCACTCGGGGAGTTAATAACCAGTTGAAGATCGAAGACGGAGTTGAAGAGGTAGGGCCCTGAGACCCCTAGTCCCGCTGTCCTTGTAAGGGCCGGGACCCTGTGCGGCTCAGAGGCGAGACTATGGGACCCGTGGTCTGACGTCCATGTGGGACGAGGCTGTGGGACCCAGAGTCGAGACTGACACCCCAGCCGGGTGGGTTCCGAGAAGCTACGGGTGTAAGAGCCCGTGTGGGTGTAGCCAGGGGAACTACGTGGGTTAGGCTGCAGTTAGCCACCCGTGTAATATAAGTTGGTGTTAATAAAGAGTGTGCTACCCGTAAAGTCGTCTCCCGCCAAGTTACTACATTAAACCAATAATACTGCAGGCTCAGTGGGCACAACAGTCCTTTGTACCAAGGCCGTAGCCATGGAGTCAACATTGGGGGGGACCAAATCTTTCAGGGGATCTGGGGGTCCCCCCCAGAAAAAAAAATTATTATCTAAATTTGAAAACACATTTCCACCCATTTCGTGCCTAAAATATTTAAAAATGCACTAACACATGGGATGGACTTTTTGCTAATTTTTGACAATAATGTCTAATAGTGTATTGTATTACATTGCTCTGTTTTTTCTTTTTTTTTACCTTTTCTTGTTTCATTGTATGGGATGGCAGAGATTAGGGATGAAGAGATTACAACCATAACCACAATAATAATAAAAAAATAAATCTATGCATTGTTACATGTAGACAAGTCCAGATATTGTGGGCAAGGTTTAGCAAATTGTTGTTTTTATTTACATAGCATAGCAATTATTATTTTTAAATATTTTCTATAGCAATATATTTGAATATTGGGGGGATGTATCCCCTCCAATAAATTGTAATTACGGCCTTGCTTTGTACTAAGGCAAGATCATTTATCAGACATTTTATATCCTAATATAGCTAAACCACATATGTTGCAACTTCTGCCTCATTAAGTCGTAAAAGCATTGATTCTTAGTGTGTTCCATACACATGGTGGTTTGTGAAATGAGTACTGCTTTAAAAGTTGAAAGCAGTTTTGAAAGTACCATGCCTGCATTACGTACTTTAAGAATGTGCTTAGAGATATTTATTTGTGAAATAAATAAGGATCCTGGATATTTGTTAACCTGTATGTTTTTAAATTTATTTAGAGGATTGGCTAGCTTTTCGTTTTGATATTGCTTTATATTGTTTTTGGACCATGCGACCTTAATTATCGCCATGGTAACTTTTTTACAAAGCAATTTTGAAGTAAATGGCAGACGTATGCTTAACAAGTGTATCGTAAACGTACATACTAACATGAAGAGAGGTGACATGGCAAGAGTTCTCGTGCAATGAAGTCATCTTTGTGCGAGGCACCGAGAACGACAACGGCAAGATATCTGAAGGTGAAGATGCGTGCGACGAGCAGACCATCTGCGCCAAAGAGGAGTCCTCCACTCGACCGCGTGCCGGGGGGTCTTGGGGCCGCACCTTGGCGAATAAAGCCAGCACATCAAGAGAGAGATGAAAAGCTGCAATGTGCAATTTGGCTGCATAACCGGCATCATAATCATCGCGGATGTGGAATCGGTGCACGAACTGCGCTAAGTATATTGTCTCAGTAGCTCATATTACATGATGAGAATGAAGCTTAGAACTTTTAATGAAGAAAGCACATTTGATGCTCATTACCAAGGTATATAAAGCCACTCTTAAGTGAATGCTTACGTAACCTTCGCCTCCTCTGTGGGTGCAGTGTTTTCTTTGCGTTGGTCGGGTGCCTTTTGCTTAACGTTTCTGTTGTAAAAAGTTTGCTACCAAGTAATGACCTGCAGCACTAATTCGTATTGATATTCTCATGTAATAAAATATTTAGATGAAAGACATTACCTGGTTGCCTGATAGTGGTTTTGGTGTCCTATATATTGTTTCTTATGATTTTGGAAAAAAAGGTCTTTGATAAACCCCTAAATATCCAAAATTAACCAGACCTAGATCCCCATGCCACACATGCCATTCCTATCCATCACCATGCTGGTCAGTGCAGATTGAAGATGGGAATTGCAGACATGGGGGCATAGAAGTGCAGTACAATGGCCATTTTATACTGTGCTCTGCGTGTTTTTTCGTTCACATAAAGTCAGAAAATAACATATGAATCAAAATTAACATGTATTTATAGTAAAGTAATACAAAATTACTACAAAAGATTTAGAAGTAGTTATTCGAGATTAACGATTATACTGTAAATCACTTTCACGAATCAGCCCCCAAATGTAGTCTCCCATCATGTTCTCGTTATACTGTCCTAGGTAGCGGCGTTTAAAGTCCAGTATATCTTGGTGGAAGCGCTTGCCGTGCTCCTCCGAGTATGCTCCCATGTTCTTGAATTGATCAAAATGAGCATCAAGGATATGGACTTTAAGGGATATCCTACAGCCCTTTGTGCCGTAGTTCTTCACCAGAGTCTCAACCAGCTTAAACATAAATCTTGACTTAAAGCTTTTGTGACTGCAGGAATTCATATTCTTTGGGTCTTTCGGTAAAGTCACGTAGATAGGTTCAAAGAAAATAACAAAAAACTACGACGTTTCGATTGCAACACAAGCGTTCATCATCGGGAAGAGTTTTTTTTAACCTATATACGTGACTTTACCGAAAGACCCAAATAATACAGCTCTACATAGTTTTCGACCTTGTGATTGCCCAGGAAGCCACGAACCACTGCGACAAAGCTGTTCCAATCGCTTTCTCCTTACTAGTGAATTTCTTGGGGGAATTCATTGCTCTCCAGGATCTTCTTTATCTGTGGTCCGACGAAGACACCAGCTTTGACCTTTGCCTCAGACAGCTTAGGGAAGAAGTCTTGAAGGTAATTGAAGGCTGCCGACTCCTTATCTACAGCTCTGACAAATTGTTTCATAAGGCCCAATTTGATGTGCAGTGGTGGCATCAGCACCTTCCGGGGGTCCACCAGTGGCTCCCACTTGATGTTGTTCATCCCACACAGAGAACTCGGTCCGCTGTGGCCAGTCCCGCCTGTGGTAGTGTGCCTTGGTGTCCCTGCAGTCCCAAAGGCAAAGATAGCAGGGAAACTTGGTAAAACCGCCTTGGAGACCCATCACGAATGCCACCATTTTGAAGTATCCGATGACCTCCCAGCAGTACTCATCATACTTCAAGGCATCCAGCAAGGTCTTGATGCTATTGTAATCCTCTTTGAGGTGCACCGAGTGAGCCAGGGGAAGAGACGGGTACTTGTTACCATTATGGAGCAGCACGACTTTGAGGCTCCTGGATGAACTGTCAATGAAGTGGCGCCACTCATTCTAGTTACAGGTGTAAAGTAGTAACTCGGCGGGAGACGACTTCACGGGTAGCACACTCTTTATTTCACCAACTTCGTTTCACAGGTGACTAACACCCACTGTAGTATCTCGGGTGACCAACACCCACTCCGCTACTCGGGCGACTAACGCCCACTGAGCTACTCGGGTGACAACCACCCACTGAGCTACTCGGGTGACCAACACCCACTTAGCTACTCTGGCGACTAACGCCCACTGAGCTACTCGGGTGACTAACACCCACTTAGCTACTCTGGCGACTAACGCCCACTGAGCTACTCGGGTGACCAACACCCACTTAGCTACTCTGGCGACTAACGCCCACTGAGCTACTCGGGACACACCCTGCCGGGGTGTCCGTCTCGACTGTGGGTCCCCCAGTCCCGACCCACGTGGGCGTCGGACCACGGGTCCCACAGTCTCGCCTCCGAGCCACACAGGGCCCCGGTCCCTACAAGGACAGCGGGACTAGGGGTCTCGGGGCACTATGTCTTCAACTCCGTCTTCGATCTTCAACTGGTTAACAACCCCGAGTGCTCTCGCGCGTCCCCCTTTATACCCCACCTGCGGACGTCGCTGAGAGCACCCATCCTATTTGACCAATCACTGGGCGCTGGCTACGATCCTGTTTTCCCACATCTCAGCGTGCCTCACCACCCACGCCGCGCCGCCCCGTCATCCGTCACTCCCGGCGCGCGCGTCCATACCACGCCCACAACGCGTGCCCAACCCCGCACCCCGTGCCGCCCCGTGATCCATCACTGTCACAGTCGGCGCGCGTCAACACCACCACTACATCACCCCCTACCACAAAGCTCGCAGCCGACCCGGCTGCTATAAAAATATACAACACCCTCTCCCCCCTGTGTGCCCCGTAACACAACAACAAGAACAACAACCAACGTAACAACACAACACAACGCGAACACTGCCATCCGCAACCATCAACCAATGCCACTACAACAACAGAACAATATATACAATCCGGCGAGTGACAATACCAAATGTGTATGCAGAAAAGAAAAATAATTTTTTTTTTTTTTCCCCATTTTTTTTTTTTCTTCCGACTCGTGCAGCGTCCCATTCTTTCCGAGCGTCCCTAGAACGGGACATTACCCCGGCAGAGGGGGAACACCGGGCGAGCTCGGTGTTGAAAAATGTTTTCCTGAAAAGTGTTGTGCCCTAGCCCGAGTCCGCCTTGCCGGTCCGTCGTACGGCACCAGACGCGGTTGACCGTCCAGTGGTGCCGGCAGTTCAGGAAGACATTGGCCAGGCATCGGGGACCCGCGCGTGCCGCGGGGTTCCGGTTCCCGACGGTCAGCCGCCGTCAGGCCCGAGACACCTGGGGGTGGGTCAGGTGGAGACACGTGAGGATCAGCCTGTGACACATCCCTCCCCGAGTCGACGGTCACATCACACGCCCGGTCGTTACGGCACAGAACGGGGTCACACGGTGCCGCATAGGGCTTCAGTCGGGAGGGGTGCACGTACCAACGGCGTTTTCCCCATTTAATCTGTATACTCTGGGGTCGTGCAACCCGCACAATTTCCACCGGTCCCCTCCAAGGTCTCAACAATTTGGGGGACGTAGCCAACGGTGCATGTGGACAATGCAGCCAGGCCTTATCGCCTGGTTTCCAATTGTGCGTATGCACCCTCCATCCATGCAATCTCTCGTTCGCGATTTGCCGAGACCGCGAATTCAATCTCGCCGCCTCCCGCGCTTCAGTCAATTTGGCGATATTAAATTTGATGTGGTCTGCCAATTTTGATTTTGCACGTGGCTGGGAAATCCCCAGTTGGACGTCCATGGCCGGATCGGCCTCCCGCCCATACATAAGAAAAAATGGGGAAAACCCCATCGCCGCATGAGGGGCCATTCGATAGGCCGCGAGTACCCCCGGCACCTGTAAGTCCCAATCAACCTGATCGTCGCAGACCTGTTGGCACAGCATAGACGTAATCGTCCTGTTCAGACGCTCAACCATCCCGTCAGTCTGCGGGTGGTACGGGGAAGTACGCACTTTCTTTGTACCCAACAGGTCGCACACCTCGCACAACAAAACGCTCTAAAAATTCTTTCCTTGATCCGTCAGCAAGCGTTCGGGGGCGCCCTTGTCCAAAACATAACCCTGGACGAAGGCGTCCGCCACCGCTGCAGCCGACTGGTTGGCGAGTGGCCATGCCATGGGCCATCGGGTGAAGTACTCTACGCCAACCAGCAGGAACCTATTTCCCCTCGGTGTAGCAGGAAAGGGCCCCAAGATGTCTAACGCAACCAATTCGTTTGTGCGCGAAACTTGAATGGATTGCAGCGGTGGATTAGCCGCCAATGGTGGCGGTTTTCTTTGGGCGCACCCTACGCATCCCTTAAGAATGTTCGCCACGTCGTTACCCATCCCCGGCCAATAATAGTCTCGCTGGATTAGGGCGAGCGTTTTGTGAAAACCCAGATGCATGAGTCGTTCATGAGCAGCCAGAACGACCCTACCCCGCATAGCAACAGGCACAACGAGCACGTGACGCAGGGACATGTTGTCCCACTTCATCAAGAGGCCCTGTCTGCACACCCAGGAACCGACCCGCGCATCCCCTACCTCGGGAGCGTCAACTTTTCGACGTAGCGTAAGTAGGGAGCTGTCGGACATTTGGAGACGGCCCCACTCAATGAGGGGCAACGATAACAGCGAGTCCCTCCCCGTGGGAGCGTCGACACCCGCGGTGTCAGTGGCGGCGAGCGCAACTCCCGCGGGGTCGGCGACCGGGGGTTTACACCGCGCCGATCCCAGCAAACATGCGCAGTCCGTGCGCGGTGGCAACCGCGACAAGGCGTCCGCATTTGAGTGTCGTAATCCCTTGCGGTAAATCGTTGTGAATTGGTAGTCCTGAAGGACCTCCAACCATCGGGACAATTGGCCCGATGGCTGTGCCACCCGCATAGCGTATTGGAGAGCCGCATGGTCCGTACGAACCGTAAAATGACGGCCGTAAAGATACGGCCTGAATTGCTGTGTAAAAAACACAATCGCTAACAATTCACGGCGAGTCACGCAATAGCGTTGTTCGGCGGGGGAAAGAACTCTACTACCGTAGGCGACCACCCGTTCAACCCCCCCGACCACCTGTGAGAGCACTCCCCCGATACCCGTGTTGCTGGCATCCGTGTCAAGCAAAAAAGGTTGTGTGAAATCGGGGTAACACAAGGGGGGAGCCTGCACCAAGGCGTCACGAAGGGAGCAGAACGCAGCCTCCTCTTCCGCCCCCCAGTGAAACCGCACACCCTTAGCCGTCAAAGCGTGCAGGGGCCTGGCTATGGTGGCAAACTGCTTGACAAAACGACGGTAATAGGAGGCGAATCCAATAAAGCTGCGAACCTCCGTGACCGAGGTTGGCGTTGGCCATGAGCCGACGCAGTGCGTCTTAGCAGGGTCTGTCGAGATCCCTGAACGACTCACGATATGGCCCAAATACCTGACCGATTCCCGAAGCAGAAAACATTTAGCCAGTTTAAATTTAAGCTTAGCGGAACGCATCCTGAGGAACACCGCTCTCAGTCGCTGGAGGTGCTCCTCAAAAGTCCGGCTGAAAACGATGATATCGTCGAGATAAATCAAACAGGTGTCCCATTGGAGGCCCGACAAAACCAATTCCATGAGCCTCTGGAACGTGGCGGGAGCGGAATGTAAGCCCATGGGCAAACGGTTGAATTCAAATAGGCCACCAGGTGTCCGGAAAGCGGTTTTAGGTTTAGATTCGTTATCGAGGGGCAATTGCCAAAATCCGGAAAGCAGATCGAGTGTGGAAAAAAACTGTGCTCCCGCCAAGGCATCCAGCGACTCATCCATTCTGGGGAGCGGATACGCATCCGCCATCGAGATTTTGTTTAAGCGGCGGAAATCGACACAGAACCGCAAAGACCCGTCCTGTTTTTTAACTAGGACAATAGGAGCACCCCACGGACTAGAAGAGGGCGAAATCATATCGGCCGCCAACATATCATTAACCGCTGACTGCACATGCTCCTTCTCGGCTGGGCTGAGCCGGAAGGGATTCTGTCGAATAGGGGCCGCGTCCCCCGTAGCTATGTGGTGGCGCAACAGGTCTGTGCAGCCGATATCGTACTTATGTCTGCTGAACACGTCAGCAAACTCGAGTAGCAAACCCCTCAATGCTCCCAATTGCACCTTGGACAAGTTAGCAGACCCGGCACACAACGAGTCCAACCACTCTGTCCCCTCATCACTTGGAGGATGCGACTCGACACTGAAATCGGCGTGAGCAACGAGCTGTTCCTCAACGGGTAGCGGCGCGGCGTGAGCCAGCACCGTTCCCTGCGCAATTATGGCCGGCCGCGACCCCGTATTCAGGACCATTACGAACGGCTCACTGTCCCCTCTCACCATGGTTTGAGCTACCGCCAAGTCGAGGCCCCTTTTGGCCCTGTTAGACGGCCCCAACAGTACTCCCTGTGCCCCCGCACCCACCCCGAGTGGTTTCCTCAACCGAAGGGGTACCAACATTTGCGATCCCGGGGGCACCCGTACAGTCTGAGTTGCCAGCGCCTGCACCGTCGCACAAACCGTGCGTATTTTGGTAGGGCTTGTCAAGAACGCAACCCGCCGTCCCGACGGAAGCTCAATGCAGGCCTGATCTATGAGAATTTTGATGGGCATTTTGGACAAAAAGTCCGTACCTAGCAAACAAGGAATGGCCAGCGATGATGATACAAAAATAGGGCCCACCAATTTGATGTCACCAATGCAAATAGTCGCCCGAATCTGGCCGATGATCCCCAGGGATCCCCCATTCGCCGCATAAAATGGCACGTCCACAGGCAGAAGGGGTCGACTTTGGACGGGAAGAATGTTATAAATAAGGTCCGAAATGATAGTGGCGAACGCACCCGTGTCCACAAGCACCCGGACCTCAACCCCGTCAATAAACCCCGTTACCACGGACGACCCGGCCAACGCAGCCACTATCCTGTGGGCCAATTCGGACCATTCGACTGCTTGCGGGCCGTGTACGGACCCCCCCCGCCGAAGTGAACCCCCGGCACCCAGCCGCGGACCCCCCACCGCCAAGCGGCGACCCGAACGTGCCGCGTATGTGGACCGGGCGTGTGAGGTGCCGCGACTTGCCGGGTTTAGTTGGGATGACTTGTGGGCCTAGTCGTCGTCCCGACGTGGTCCCGTGGCGCGCTGACGCGGGGCCCGGCACCCGGCTGCGACGTGACCCCGAAGGCCGCAGTTGTAGCAGACGACGAGGGACGTCGTAGGTTTCGGTTGCTCCAGCTTGCGGGATGAACGTGTGGGTGAACGACCTCCCGTTCTCCACTCCCCCGGACGCGATACAGCGAAGGCCTGCTCCCGATCCGCAGCTGGCTGAGGCTCGGCGATCGTGGCGGCCAATGCCGCGTTCCCCGCCAATTTGCAGACGACCGTCGGCTTTCGCTTGAGGACCTCGTACGCGTGAATACTCGTGGCGATCGCCAGGGAGCAGATATCCATTTCGTCCGCCACATTGATGGGGACTCCCAACTCGTGGGCCAATGCCAGCAGCTGCTCCGTCACCATGGCGTCCTTCCCCTCCTTGTCCATGCGGGGAAAAGCTGCGTCCGCCAAGGCGAGCAGCGCCGTGCGATAGGCGAGCGTTGTTTCCCCAACCACCTTCCGCCGATCGTAGAATTGGTGGCGGCAGGTCGAGGGCGGGCCGAACACCTTAGCCATCAGGTGTAGCGCGGCCTGGAGCGCTGAGCGAGACGACCTTGGGGCCAATGTGAAGGCTGCAAGCGCGTCGTCGTCGAGCATCGCTGGCAGAGCGCGCAGGGCAGTGGTGTCGGACCACCCCGACATTTCTTGATGTGCGAGGAACCTTCGGTGGAAGGCTCCCCAGTCGCCTCCGTCTGCCTTGAACGCCGACAGCGCGGGCAATCGTTGCTGGAGGACTCGGTCGTCGTCGTCGTCGGAACGATTTTCCCCCGCGCCACTGTGGTTGTACAAAATGTCGGCTCTGTCAGCAGTCGCACCCTGGAGAGCTCCGGCGCGCGCCGATGACGCGGGCCGCGCTGAGTGGAGATCTCCGGCCACGTGGTGTCCCCGCTTCCCGCCAAACAATGGCGGTCCCTCAAAAACGGCGCCAACCTCAAAACTTTTGGCGCGAAGCGCCTTCTGGCGGGAACCCTCCAGCCGCGCCGCCTCCTCCAACCCCGCAGCCGTCCCTCCGCCCGCTGGAACGGAGATCTCCGCCAAAACTGCAGCGGCGGCGAGCAGCAACTCCGCCAGGCGGGAGTGCGCGTCCTGTAGGCTGGTGTCGGAGGCGAGCTGAGCGTCGGCCATCGCCGCGAAGTGCTGCATCGGCGGCAACTCCTCGTCCTCTCCTCCCGAGGTTGGTGTCTCCGGTACGCTGTCGTCTTCCCGATCTCGCTCGTGGGTACGGGTAGTCTTCCTAGTATCCATTCTTCTTGAAGACAGGTTTACTTCTGACGCCAGTTGTAAAGTAGTAACTCGGCGGGAGACGACTTCACGGGTAGCACACTCTTTATTTCACCAACTTCGTTTCACAGGTGACTAACACCCACTGTAGTATCTCGGGTGACCAACACCCACTCCGCTACTCGGGCGACTAACACCCACTGAGCTACTCGGGTATAACCACCCACTGAGCTACTCGGGTGACCAACACCCACTTAGCTACTCTGGCGACTAACGCCCACTGAGCTACTCGGGTGACCAACACCCACTTAGCTACTCTGGCGACTAACGCCCACTGAGCTACTCGGGTGACCAACACCCACTTAGCTACTCTGGCGACTAACGCCCACTGAGCTACTCGGGACACACCCTGCCGGGGTGTCCGTCTCGACTGTGGGTCCCCCAGTCCCGACCCACGTGGGCGTCGGACCACGGGTCCCACAGTCTCGCCTCCGAGCCACACAGGGCCCCGGTCCCTACAAGGACAGCGGGACTAGGGGTCTCGGGGCACTATGTCTTCAACTCCGTCTTCGATCTTCAACTGGTCAACAACCCCGAGTGCTCTCGCGTGTCCCCCTTTATACCCCACCTGCGGACGTCGCTGAGAGCACCCATCCTATTTGACCAATCACTGGGCGCTGGCTACAATCCTGTTTTCCCACATCTCAGCGTGCCTCACCACCCACGCCGCACCGCCCCGTCATCCGTCACTCCCGGCGCGCGCGTCCATACCACGCCCACAACGCGTGCCCAACCCCGCACCCCGTGCCGCCCCGTGATCCATCACTGTCACAGTCGGCGCGCGTCAACACCACCACTACACAGGCGATTCCTATTGCCTCGAAGAGACTGGTTACATTGTGGCAGAAGCAGAGCCCATCTTGACGGGTGAAGAAGCTGCAAAAGGGTTGGTGACGCTTCCTCTGATCTGCGACTTGCACACTTTCATCCAACAAGTTCCACTGCTTGAACCTAGACATCAACAGCTCGGCATTGGACTTGGTGAGACCAAGATCTCTGATCAAGTCGTTGAGGTCTTTTTGGTTGGGGTAGTATGGGTTTCTCTCTTCAGCACCACCTCTGAAATTGTCATCTGGATCGACGTCTTCCTCGCTCTCTGAGTTGCTGCTCTCTTCTAAAGACGGCTGTTCTCTCTCCGAAGGAATGGGTACGGGGAGCTCATGGCAGTGTGGCACCGGAGCGATGGATGAAGGAAGGTCCGGATACGTGATACCAGGTGCATTCTTGCTAGAAGGGTTCACCATGCAGAAGTAGCAGTTGCTTGTGTGGTCAGTGGGTTCCCGCCAAATTCTTGAGATCGCAAACTTCATGGCTATCTTTTCCCCTCTGTACCATCCTACAAAAATAACTGTATTTCACCCATGACTAATGTGTAAGAGATTCTCACAGCATGATATATTTTTTCAATAACATTGAAAATTGTAAAACATTTTAAGATTAGAAACTTTTTCAATTTGAAATATATTAACAAATTTTATAACGTAAAATTCCAAGCAACAATTGTCCATCTTACCTTCCAGAGTTTGTTGGCATTTCTCGCAGGTGAAATGAGGTGCCCAGGGTTTGTCTTGATCCCCGACAGACATGCCGAAATATGCCTTGTAGGCCTCACACATCTAGCAGATGCTTCCACAGAGTACTTTTTCACTCTTGTCTTGATAAATTGGCCGCAGACATAGCAAAATGCGTCTGCTGGATGCTTGCCGTCTCTTGATGCCATCTCAGAAAAAATGCAGATATGTATCCACTTAGGCAGTTGGAACTAAACTGAACTATTTATATTACTGGAAAGGTCTAGAATGTTCTAAAAGTTACTAGTTTACTCAGCACTGAATCTGCAATGTTCTGGAACATAGGTACATTTAAACATATATCTGTCCTGGTCACAAAAGCAAAGTTTGTGGGGAATAATAGCCATTTTCTGTACTTTTGAGGCATAAGCAATTAAGAAATAACACTTACTACCCACGAACAAATTTGTTTTGTGTTACACAGTATAATCAATATGCTGTTCACTCCATATGGATGGCCATATGCAATGTCACTTTTGGTCTTGCATAAGAAGCCATGTGGAATTACATTTAAGAGTATTTTGCTGCTAGAAATGTCCACATCATGAGCCACTTCGTTGAGCTATCACTTCATTGAGCTATCATTTTACCAGCTTATCTGGTAAAATAAAATAGTTTAGTTGAATTTTGCATTTTAAAATGTATGATCACCATGAATTAATTTTCACAATTTAAATGAATTTTCACAATTCAGAGTTCCAATTCGATTCATTATTTTACAGGGTGGCAATACTAAAATAATGAATCGAATTGCAACTCTGAATTGTGACAATTCATTTAAATTGTGATAATTAATTAATGGTGATCGCAATGAGGATCGGAACCTGGTCTGCTAGAAAGCTATTGGTTTCTCATAATGGATCCGATTACCTGGAAATGTGTCAGGATAAGTTATTATTTTGTAAAATCAAGTGGGAAAATGAACTGGTCAGGAAAGAGTCGAGTGGAAGTTGTTCCTGGTCAGCTGTGCTACGAGAGTCGACATTGATCTGTGTGCTTTTACAATTCCTCCTGGCCCTGCTGATGCTTCTGCTGCCTTTACACTTAAGTTGGCCCCAAAATGCACAAATGTCGTTCATTAGAAACATAAAAAAACAATACTGTTTCGAAGTACAGTACTGTACAGTAACTTCCACCCCCCCCCCCCCCAAGTAGTTGCATGTGTATGACTACATGCGATCAGCTACAGAGATACATAATTACATAAAATGTTTCACAAACTGGTTCAAATTTCATTGTTGAACGAATAATGGTGTCCATTTGGTGCTACGGTACATTATATAAAGCCTGTATTGTTATTTACTGCCAATTATTCTCGTGATGGTCACAGATATAGGGATATTACTTTACTATTCACTGCAAAATGAATTATCCCTGCCAACACTGTACTCCAAATGGAAATGTGATGTTTGCACCAGCAGGTCATAACGTATGTCATGATGTTTTGCCAGCACCCCCAAAGCCGATATGCGTGAAGCCTTGTGCTAAACCCTGCACGTTACTTGCTGATATGGGTGGGGCAGGCAGCCAGGGGGTGGCAGCGGTAGAATATTAACATAAGCCATAAGAGGTTATGTGCACACCCATAGCTGCTATCGTAGCCACACAAATTTAAATGGGTACACGGTATGGCAGGGGACAAAGGAACCTCGGACTACGGAGGGATAAGTGGAATGTGGGAGATATGTTGTTTGTGGGTCGCTTTCTATCTCACTCTTTCTCTCCCTCTGTGTGTTAATGTTAGTGTAGTGAGTTAAACTGAGTCGCAGACGTGGTTCTTTAGAGGCAACACATTTATTGTAGCATCAACACGTAACACAAAGGGGTAACTGCCCCTTCACCAGATACAACCTAGGGTGGTGACCACCCAGCTAACTAGCCTATACGGTGGAGTTACAGCTACGAAGAGTCTGACCCTCACTCGGGTCCCGACCACGTGTTGATGCCTGTAGAGCTGCCAGCTTGTAGGACGTAGAGCTTCAGCTTGTAGAATGCAGCGACCCCGGTCCCTCTCAGGGACCCGCCTTATATCCCCCCACGGGTGGGGGCTGTTACGCCCTCGGCCCCGCCTGCCTTCTGGAGCCTTCTAGTTCCCTCTCAATCCCTCTTGAGAGCTCTCTCCGGACATGTGACCACCCCCTAGTTGCCCCACCTGGGGGCCTCTCTGTGGAAACTCCAGATCACGTGTCTGCGGGGTCAACCAGAGTGCAATGGCCCGGGGCAACCCTGCCCCTGGGCTGACCCTCTCCTACTCCCCCCTGTGGAAACCCGCACTACACGCTATGCATGGTGCCCGCGCTATCCCAGCACACGCCAAGCCCCGCTAGGGCTGGTATTACACCCCTCCTACGGGGTGTACGCAATGACAGTGCATCGCGTGCCGTGGCCCTCACAGGCCGGCACCATACAGTGACATCCCTGATGTCAATTCACTAGGACCGCCGTTCAAAGGTTTTTTGGTCAATTCACTCCAAGTTGGAGGCCTGACTATGTGTTTTCCTAATGTACGAGGTTCAATGTGATCGAATAGGTGGCGGTCCCCAGCAGAAGTATGGAAATGGCAGTGCCCAAGCCCGTGTGAACGACCGCTTCACGCTGGGAGTCACTCAAAAGTTGACAGCGGGCGTGTGAGGGAGGTGGGGAGGGGTGAAACGGGAAAGTCGGGGTCACGTAAATGGCGCTGGCGAACCCCGTACGACCGCTCCCCTATCGGTAACAAATCAGGGAGTTAGGGCCCAGAGTGGGCGTAAACCAGAAAGGGGAGGCACAGGGGCAAAAGCTGCTCAGTCTGCAGGATTTGTTCTAACTTTATCAATGGAGAGATCCTGGTGCATTTGGTTGATGGTTCTGCTGATAGTGTCTTTTCTCTTTGGCTTTCTTTTGCTAATAAAACATGTTTACATCTCTTTTTATGTACTGAGTTGTGCATTTTTGTTTAGATATCCGTCATTTTATTAACTAAAACATTTTACCAATAATAGTTTTTTTGGGTTAGATCGTGTAAATATATAAATGTGTCATTAAACTCGCCACCACCCGACACAGCCAACTAGTAAGCTAGTTGTCACGTAAACAAAACATGCCAATTCGTCACTAGTACAGTACACCGGTGTGTTGGGGAGCCAAGCCACAACTTTACAATCTGAGTACGACGTTTCGCCAGTAATTACAACAAAGGCACCTTTTTGGCGTCCTCTGGTCTAACACCATTTGGGACTAGGCAAAAAAAAGCTGTCTCTGGTGTGGACCAATCAGTTTCAAAGACAATGCATATATTATGAGAGTATGTTTTTTGTTTGCATTCTGACCACAAGTTTTGTGGTTAATGCAGACATGATTCCTTGTAAAAGTTTTCAGTTTGGTGTTTTAACATCTCAACACCTGTTTTGTTGCCAGAAAAATGGGGAAACCTATTCTCATATTTGGGTACTGGCAAAGGAGGTCCCATGATACAGTCTACCATCGTTCACAGCTTCCCGAACGCCCATGAGGCCTACCCAGGTGTGGAGCCTGTGAGCGCTGCCTTGCGGGGTGCACCATGGTCGGCAGGGTACCGAACGTTTTCTGTTTACACAATGATTTTTGACAGTCCCCACCTGCCGGAAACCACGTGGTTATGATTGCATCCTTTTTAGGTAATCTACAGTGTAGTCCAGATGGCTTGTGACCCCCCCCCCCATTTAATTCTCTAAAACGTCATATTTTTAAAGAAAGGTTTATTTAAATAAAAAATCAATATGAAAAGAAATCAAATGTTAGAGATATTAATCGGGGGGGGGGGCACAAGACATCTGGACCACCTTGTACATTTAGGGCAATGGGTAAATCCCCTTGACACTGCCTGTCGCCTTGTGGGATAAGTTGTGACACAAAGGCCATGGTAGTAAAGCCTAAATTACAGCAGAAAGCTACTGCTGTAATTGCTAAGGAACTCATGTCCAGAGCTAGAAGTATTACCGGTAATGTCCCCGAGGGGAGAGATGGAGTTTCACAGAGTGACAACACCTCATCCGATAAACACTGGCATGAGCTGCAGGTGACATTTTACTTTTATCCTGCAACTGTCTGCAACAAAAATCACTCCTAGCACATAAACTTGGAATGTAAGAACTCTATACCAAAGCACAAAATGACAAGACTTGAGATAAATATTTTAGGACTGAGTGAAGTTAGATGAAAAGGCAGTGGATATTTTACAACCAATTGAAAGTTATTCATCTATTTAGGAGAGAGTAAATGTGAGAGGAGGAATGCTGCAAGACAGACAGACAGCAAGCTCTCTTCAGGACTATTTTGCAGTGTCCGATAAAGCAATGCATATTTTCTTTTCACTCCAATGCACACATTAAAGCTTGCTCGATATTCGTGGCACACTGAACCGGAAAGAGAATTCCCAATTACCACAAACCACCGCAAATGTACCGCAAAAACATTAAGCCCCTCCCTCGTGCACTCTATACCCATGCGGCCCCCCTAAAATTTCGGAGAGATAGAGTTCCATGAAATATAGGTTGGTGGGCATACTATAAATGACCTAAGATATGCACGTTCAATTATATGAATATCACACTCTAAATGTTTTTCAAAACCTGGTGGATAAAAAAATGTCAGAAAGCCAAGAGAAATGACTCATAGGTCGCATGAAAACAGGAGATAACAGGTGTGTCAGAGAGAAACAGAATAGCACTGGCAAATATGTAATTCAGAAAATGGAATCCATATTCCAAAAACAATAAATTATTCACGACTAGAATGAGAATACTGCGGTTACATATTGTGTGTTCTGAGTGGATGTGAAAGCTGGACAATAAACAGAATAAACAGAAATGTGCTTTTAAGAAGGATGTAAAAATGCCATGGAGGAGTAACACAAATGATGAGTAACACAAATGTATTGCGGATAGCAGGTACAAAAAGTAAATTAACAAAAATAGACAAACTAGATTCGAAGCTTTCGTGACTGCAGGAATTACTCTTTGATTCTTTCGGTAAAGTCACGTGGAAATAAATAAAATAATAATAGAATATTACGCTTCGATTGCAACACAAGCAACCATCAGGTACAAATGAATGAGAAAACAAACATAGTAAACTTGGAAATATAATGCAAAGAGTAATTTCTGCAGTCACGAAAGCTTTGAATCTAGTTTGAACCACCTCTACGGGGAGGGTTTGCCGTGCTTGTTTGTTTCACGCTTAACTTCTAATTTAGCTATTGGATGAACGTAATCAACCAGGCTATGCGTTAACTGTGTGCTAACCGACTCTATGTGTTGCATTGCATTACACTTCCTAATTTTACTAAATTTGCTTTCGACCGTGCTTGTTTATAAGTCCATTCTCTCCTCCAGCCGCTATGGGCAGTAATTCCACACAACGCTCCGTGCTTGTTTGTTTCGCAGTCCATTGTTCAGCTCGTCCGTCCCCTATGGGCAGGAATTCCACACAACTCCCCCTCTGCCCTTCCCCCTCTGTCTTTTTTTACGATCAGAGTAAACAAGAAGATGGTCGGTGTAGTCGGCACTTTGCTTCGTTCATCATTTTTATTTCAATGCTTTGCTTTATTTAAGACCTCGACACAGAGAAGTTGTCTTTCCGTGTGCCTATGTATGTGTCTCTCTGTTTCTGTCTCTATGTGAGTCTCTCTCTGCTTGTGTCTGTATGTGTGTCTCCGTGTCTATGTTTTGTCTCTCTCTCAAATTTAGCAATCTTTAGAAGAACGTAATCAACCAGGTGGGGTATTGACTGTTTTGTTGGCCGACTCTCTGTGTTGTATTGCATTATATTTCCAAGTTTACTATGTTTGTTTTCTCATTCATTTGTACCTGATGGTTGCTTGTGTTGCAATCGAAACTTCGTATTCTATTATTATTTTATTTCTTTCCACGTGACTTTATCGAAAGAACCAAAAAAAAAGTCAAGTTCGATTTCTTGGACATGTAATGAGAAAACAAGACTGAATTTGTTGTTTTGACTGGGAAAATGAACGGTACAAAAATCTGAAGACAGCTTATTAAGTTCTGGAATAATATCATGGGCAGGGCTAAATGTAAGGTCATGGTCACCGGCATCTTTGAGAATGGACATGTCACGTAGATTTCAAGTTATTTTTTTTGTTACATGGATGCTCCCGTTTCGCCAGTTGCTCGACTATTTTACACGGGAGGATGCATGCTGCGTGAGCGTATCAACAACAAAATGCAGCAGGCAGAGCAACGACAGGGTCCTTCAGGAGTGTTGCACAACTAAAGAGAAAGGAATGTTAATTGCCCAAAACGTTGCATATTATATTTTATTTTAAGGCAGTGTTATTGGAGTGTTTTTTTACTGTTCCTGTGCTCCACTGCCAACGAGGCATCACCAACGATTGGTTTTGTTTCACATTATTGTCCAGGATTATGTAGTGCAAAGGTTTCACCATGTGGGGGCATTGCTGTCATAAACTTCAGAGAACGTTAATTCGGTACAGTATCTGGAAACGGTGTACCGGAGTATCAATCGCCAAAAGTCAGAGGGCCAAAATTATATCTTGACAAAATATTAAAAAAAAACTCAAAGGCTACAAGATGTTTGATGCGACACATTTTTTGGGGGAAAAAATATATCACCTGGACGAAAATTGGGGACATCGTCTGCTCCAAAGAGCAGAGTGGAAGAAATTTTACCTTCCTATGGGATGGTTCATGCAATTTTGACTTCCCAAAAAGTTGGTGCTTAATTTACCAACTCTGGTGAGTCAGTTCCATATCAAGCGCATGATGCAGTTCCAAGATTATAAATGGTTTGGATCAGTCCTTGGTTTGTCAAAGCTTGAATGAGTGCATCAGTGTTTACTGAGTCAAATGCATTTTCCTGGTCTAAAATGATAGCTCAACAAAGTCGCTGAATCTAAATGTGGAGGGAAAAACGGTAGGACCCGGAAGAAAGTCTACACAACCACGGGGAGAACTTGGAAACTTTAAATATACAGGCGTCAGGGTTGGTATTGAACCCGCGACCTCCTGTATACCAGACGAGGTAGTTAACATCTTACCACCACGGAATAGTACATGTGGACTCACTTTGTATTAATTTCCAGTTCAAACTATCAGGCAGACCTGGAGAATAGTCCGGTGTGGACTCGTGTTGTATTGAATCCCGGATCAGTGTCAGGCAGCTCTGGACAATAGTCCATGAGAACTCAACTTGTATTAATTCACGGTTTAGAGTGTTAGGCAGCCCTGGAGAATAGTTTGTATTGACTTACCCTGTAACATTTCCCTTGTTCAGAGAATCAGGTAGACAGCAATAATACTTTCTTGTTAATACACTTTGTATCAGGTAGATACCTAGATTATATTCTGTTTTAGGATCTTTGTACATTTTCCTTTGGTTCAGAGCAAGGCCTTGGCTCAGAGTAATCAGGCCAATATTGAATGTGTTCCATATTAACTCGGCTCATGCAGTTTTCATTGGTGTAGCAGGATTTGACACATTTAGCATTTAAACAGGGCCAGGTTTGAGTCATATCACTTTATTATTCACTCCAGTGGAGACTTTGTTTCTTGAGTCTCTGGGACTGCTTTGCAGCTCAACTGAAACAGGCACAGGACGGTGACAAACGGGAGGGGACCTGGGGTAAGGATGGCTCGCTCCTAGTTGTCTTATAATACCCCTGCCCACTCCTTGATCGGTGGTTCCATTTGGAGTGTTCCTGGATCTTCTTTCAACTTGTGTTTCCAGTTTATCTTGAACAAGGCACAGGAAAACTGGAGGAGAGCTGCCCTGGCAGTCTGATCAGCTTGTGCGGAGTCCCACATGTATGACCCGTGAGTGATGTGAAAAGCACTGTCTTTTTTCAGGGTCTGATCAGCCAGAGCTCAGCCCTGTCCACGTGATCTACTTACCCCAAGCTGCATTCTTGGAAGTGCTGAGGATGAGACTTTGCACGGGTCCGATGATCTTGTGCTGAGCCCCTGTTGGAGTATCCAAAATGTGCATCGATATTCTGGAAAGCACTGGAAAGACTTGTGGGGGCCTCCCACATTGTGCCTGGTGGTTTTGGGACTCTACGTACGTGATGCGTGTGTCATACAGGACCATGTTGTCTTTTTTCTTTATCTAGAATAAAAGTACTCCTCCAATACGGGCTAGTCTGGTCCTGGTTAAATTAAGTGTATTGTTCAGTTGTTACAAAAGGTATCTAGTTACATTTCTTATTTTCTATCGTCTCGCCTTTTTAAACTTCAGCATTTTTCACGGGCGAAAATGTATTGAGTACATTTTCAAAATCCTTGTGCTGGCTCATTTATTTATGTTTTGTCTGGGGGCATCTCTGTTAGGGCTGGTGTGTGGGTGAAACTCAATTATCTGAGGAGTGTAATAACCGAGCCCTCACGACTTGCGACCCAAAGGTTTCCAGATTATTTCATGGCGTGGCAGTTGAAACAATGGGAATGTTTATTCCACCTCGGTCCAACCAGCAATATAAACGGGTATACCACAGTCGATTGGCAGATACCGCATGTGGATGAGTAAAGCATGGGTACACCCACCTCTTCCCAGAATGTGTGGTCGACATTGAATTTGAGGTCAAAATGCCCCCTGGAACAGTCTAAACCACTCGAGTGAAGGTCCTTCCACCAGCAGTGGAGTGAGCAAGCAATTGCCAGCAGGGCTTATAACTTAACTTTTTTTCTTATTCGAAAAAACATGTGTTTATAATGACCACAGGATGAAGTGTTTTCGTTTGAGATAAAATTATGCAGTTGACCTTGACTAAAGTAGTAAAAATATTTGTATAAGCAAACCATGAATTTAGGAGCAGTTGCCAAACCTCAGCCACCACTTACTCAGCCACCTGTTGGTATCTCGCCGGCCGCTTGGCCAGTTTCCACTCTGGCTCCTCATCATTGGCTCCCCGCGTATCCACTACACCACTGTCTGCCGAGCCGCTTGATGAAGTCTGCCTCTCCCCTTCACTATAGTATCACTACCCACTGAAAGGTTCCTTGCCTGAACCTGCCCCGAAAGTAAAAAGTTAGATAGCTAGCATGATTATCTTAATTAACCATTGCCCATTTATGAACAAATAAAGGTATATAATAATGAGGAAAACGTGGTCATTTCTCGGATTAAATGGCCCAATTACTCAGTCCCTTTTAAAATAGAGATTGCCCCGACATTCTGCCTCAAGGTGGGAAACCCTCTATAAGCTACACCCAGCGTGACGCAACCGATGCTGATGACATCACAAAGCTCTTCCCAGCAATCAAATAATTTGATGAACCTATGCGTTTATTTCTTCCTCAAGTCTCCTCTCGATGGTGCCTTCAAAAAAAATCCTGTATTAGACACCAGCTGAGAAAAAGCAGCAGGTAAAAAATGCCTTTAGGGCAATTTCTTCTTACTATAAATAATTTATTGAATTTCCCGGCTGTTTCAACACTCCTGGAGGGATTTGGTGTCCCTGCCAAAAACAGATTTGCTGCCACTTAACGCAGGTAATGGTAAATACCAATATTATTTTGTTCCAGTGGAACTAATATCTGCTGAAGAAAATTGCAAGAGGAGCATGGCATCCAAAAATAAATATGTATTAACAAGAAAATTCCAACTGTCTCCGTATTCAAACAAATAATGGAATAATATTATTCACCTCTATTGACGTCCTTGAGCCATTTTTTGCAGGGAAATCCCTCCACGTGGCGGAGGGAAACTGGACTCGACAACGCGGTGGAATCGCTTGAGTGCCATGGTGAGGACCTCTCAAATGAGGATCTGATGCAGCTGGAACAATCACGAGCTGAGAAAGAGGCCGATGAAAACGATCTCACCATCAAAAATATGAATTGGAATTCACTGGCAATCACTGCCACAAGGATATGAAGAATACAAAAATGCTGCTTGTCTTTGGACTGATTTTTCTAAACGTTCTGCAATCACTGTCCACCGCAGTTGCTTCTGCTGGACAGCAGTTAGTGCTGTGTTATTACATATGTATCGGTGGCACGCAAAGTTCCGACCATAGGTTGTCGGATGAAAGTGAAGTTCCTGAGAAAAAAAAACATATATGAGAAGAATTATTTTTAAAAATCCAAGTGGATATAGGTAATCAGCTTACTTGCTGTGCTTCTGATTATGAACAATAGCATAAGCGTATAGAAATGAAATAACTTTTCCTCAAATGCTGTGGACTTGAAAAAATTTGTTTAAGCATTTGTATTAAAACTTTGAAAAATGTATGCAAATCATTACAACGATTGCATCTTTTTTTCAGAGTCATTAACGAGTATTAGTTTCAGGTTGGACAGGTTTTGTATCTTGTGTGCATCTAAAATCGCAGTACATTTATTTAAAATCCAACACTCTCTGTATATATATGGGACTTTTTTGCCAGTCTCAAAAGGCTGTCTATCTCTGGTGTAAGCCAATTAGTTTCAAAGACCAATGCATATGTTACACTGGTCGACAGCCAAAATTCTTCCGAAATAAATGTAGTCCAACTTTACTAATTCTGGGTCACTGAGAATGAAAATGATGCTTAAAATTAGTTATTGGCTCTAGTTTTCAAGATATGCTGCTGGGTCAGTATATACGACCCTTGGCTTGGGAATGGCGGAGGATAAGTGAATTCTAAAAGGAAGGGATCTCAGTTTAAACCAGAGATGACAAAAATAAATATTTCACTGGATCTATGAATAAATATATGACTGGGTTTGGACAGTACTTGCTTTTTAAGCAAAACAATGAAGGATGCAATCTGGACCTGCTATTGCATCATACATTATGGATTATTCCTAGAAGTTATGGATGATGCAATCATAACTAGGCTTACTTCCCTCTGCTGAATAAATTGCCTTATATCAGCTCTAGAAATCATGCAGTGTCGTGCTCTCTTATATATCAGTGTTTGATTTTGCAAAGAGACACATTTCTGTTGAGCCAAAGTGAGCAGAGATGCTTCGTACTGGTGTGAACAAAGCAGATAACTTCTGCTATGTTTGTGGTTAAGTGACTTTTGCATCTCAAAAGCACAGTATAACCACTATGGTTATTGGCTGCAAATTTGGAGATCAGGACAAGATGTGGGCCCCACGCATATTCTGCAACACTTGTGCAACAAATATTCACCAGTGGTTGAAGAGGAAAAGGAAATATATGCCTTTTGCAGTGCCAATGATTTGGAGAGAGCCAACAGATTAAATCAGCAATTGATACTTCTGCATGGTGCCTCCAATTGGGATAGGTATGTCAAAGAAAAAAAAGTGGACTGTGCATTATCCAAAAATGCCATCAGCTATACGCCCAGTACTCCACCGAGAAGGACTGCCGGTTCCTAATGCACCAGAATCATTCTCACTTGAGTCAGACGAGGAAGAGGATGACACTTCTGGTCTTGAACCATCAAGGTCACATGCCCCCGATTTTCTCCCATCCTCCTCCTCTGAACCACACCTCATAACACATGCTGAACTGAAAGACCTTGCCAGGGATTTGGAACTACCCAAGTGTAAGGCAGAGCTGTTGGGCTCCAGACTGCAGCAGTGGCATCTCCTGGCAGGTGATGTTTGGGTTTCCATGTTTCGTGACTGTCAAAAGGATCTTATCCCATTATTCTTCATGGAAGGTGATCTTGTAGCCTGCAACAACATCAACGGTGTGATGGCAGCCCTCAACATCGTTCATGATCCACATCAGTGGAGACTGTTCATTGATTCATCGAAGATGAGTCTTAAAGCTGTTTTGCTGCATAATGGCAATGTTTTGCCATCAATTCCAGCTGGTCATGCAGTCCATATGAAGCAAACATATGACAACATGAAACAAATTTTGAGGTGCATAAACTATGACCAACATCAGTGGCAGCTTTGTGGCGATTTTAAGATTGTTGCTCTCTTGCTTGGTCTGCAGACTGGATACACAAAGGACTGCTGTTTTCTCTGTGAATGGGATAGTCATGCGAGAGATTCCCACTACATTAAGATAGATTAGCCACTCCAACAGTCTTTGGAGCCTGGGAGGAAAAGTGTTCAGCATCCACCACTTGTTGAATCAAGGAAGATTTTGTTACCACCCTTACACATCAAGCTGGGTCTGATGAAGAAATTTGTCAAAGCCATTGACAAAACACAAGCAGCTTTCAAGTACCTCCGTGGAAAATGTCTAAGGTTAAGTGAAGCTAAGATAAAGTAAGGTGTTTTAGTTGGTCTTCAGATTCGTGAACTTCTTCGAGATTATGCATTTGACAGCGCACTGCGTGACAAGGAAAAGGCAGCATGGAAAAGCCTTCCAGTTAGTGGCAACAGTTTTTCTTGAAAACAACAAGGCAGACAACTGCAAGGAGTTGGTGGAAAACTCCTCAAGGCATACAAAAGCTTTGGTTGCAACATGCCACTAAAGATACATTTTTGCACTCTCATCTCGATTTTTTCCCACCGAACTGCGGAGCAGTGAGCGACGAGCATGGCAAGCAATTTCATCAGGATATTGCAACAATGAAGAAACGCTTTCAGGGCAAATGGAGCCCATCAATGCTTGCAGACTATTGCTGGACAGTGACAAGAGATGCTCCATTTAATGCATATGTAGTGTACTAATTCAGAGACACTAGTAGGAGGCATTATCCCTATTGTTTATTCCGGCTCTCACAGCCATAGGGGATAACTCCATACTGGGTCGGGACCACGTCAACAGCAGCACGACAAATTCCACTCCTAACGGCAGCAGCCCCTACTATGAGTTGGAGCTCGCCTTTTATTCTCCCCAGCATGGCCAGGCTCCGCCCTCGGCCACGCACCCTTCTGGATCCCCCAGAAGGATCCGGGCTTGGCCCACGGGCCCAACTGGTAGAACGGGCTTCTACCCATAATTCCATTGTCTACCAATCTCCCAGCGCCACGCGCTACAGTGACTCATTCAATGTCACACAACATACAAGAAACAAGACAAGAAGCGCCGAGAAGACACTGAATAAGAACTAAACTATGCACTTATTTATACATAATTGTTGTTTGTCTTTTCTTTAATAATACATGTTATTTATATAACCCTTTAACTGATTTTTTTAAGTGTTACATTAACAGGACAGGTGACATTATCATGTAAAGCAACCATAAACACATAAAAAGACATAGGTTTACAATTTATGAGTAAAACTCTACTATCTACACAATATACATAGACGTAAAATTTAAAAACGTAAATACATTGGGAACAGTAGCCAATCAGTTGTTTCCGTTGTCATGTTTGAATTCAGCACGTCAAAATACATAATAAACAGCACATTTCATCTCTGAAGCAGACGACGTCTAAGAAATTTTAGACCAGTGTTATCAGAGAATGTTTGTTTGCATGTTCGGAAAATAAATGCGTCGTGCAGGCTGAAAAGAAATATATTTAACATCACGCAAAACTGTGCTGCTTACAAACAGCAGAACGCCTCTCAACATACCTTGCATGCATGTCATGCGATGACACTACAATACGACCACATTCATTCAGCTATTGAGCTGGTGGTCTCGAAATGGCTGAGAGAATTGTACCTGCGCTGTGTTGATTAGACGATGTGCACGCACGGGATGATGCAAGTCGTGCCTTCCTGCTGTTTGTGAGCAGCACACCTGTGTTGGGAAATCTTGCCGTACGTTGAAAAAAAGTATTATATTAACTGTACGTGACATACAGATACCATTGCTACCATCAATGATGGCAGATGTAAAGAGAAAATTATTTTCTCAATGTGTTCAGTGCACACTTACGTTTGTCATGTATTGGGCCATAATACAATTTCTTCATTAAGGCCCTATTTAAAGAATATATCAGTACATCTCTTCGTAGATTTACATATTATGCTTTTTTAACCCTGGGAAAGTTTATCCGAGTCTCAAGACTCTTGTTCAGGAGGTCCTGCAAAGTTTTTTCTCAGTGGGGGGGGTGGTAATGCTGCTGTGTGGAATCCCAATTGAGCATTTTCCAATAATTTTTCAGCATTGGGATTTTTCTGCCCATATCAGTTAGCTATGAGAGGAAAAAAAACTGAGAACACGGAGAAACCCATACAGACCCGAGGGGGAGATATATACAGTACAAGCTCCATGAAAAAAAGGCTCCAGTCAGGAATCGAACTCAGGAGTTTTTTGCTGTGAGAAGGGAGTGTTTCCACTGCATGCACCCTGCTGCTCAAATGAGAGTGCAGCTACGTGTTCACTTTCGAGAGACTATACATGCATTGAGTCATGCCTAATCAGTCACGATGAGGATCAGTAGCCGGTGTTTGTCATGTCCTATAACTTGAGCAGCACCCAATGACTATTAACTTTAGCCAGCAGGGAGCTCTGTTTTAGCACCCAAGATTGACTGCTGCTCCACTCCCTCACACATTCCGCTCGCAGGGTATAAATATACTGAGGCGGCAAACTGGGCTTGCCAGGCGTGACTGACAATTCATATCCTGCATAACTCGCTGAAGTTGCACACCCAAACAGGTGCTCTCCTTTTAAAGCATAAAAAGTAGAATTTTCCAAACACGTATAGATTTGATTGATACGATTAAAGTGATATCAGAAAGAAAACAAGGCGGGACTATCTCTTTATTGCTGATGTAATTTGCCTCTAACTGGCAGCGCGTACAGAAAGCACGGGGCAGAATATGGGTCTCTGGATTTTCAACATTGTGACTTTCTTCTGGATTGCAACGAAGCTGTCTACAAGGTAATGTGATTACTTGATACAACACGAATCTATATAAAATACAGTCATCCTGCACTGCTCATGCAACGTACATTTCACATTTATTTAACGTTAAAAGAGACATGCATTTAATTCGCAGTGAAAGCTATTCTTTTTCAATAGATGTCTATTTTGTAGACAGTTTGAACGATTCCAAAATTACGGTTGACCAATTATGATAAAATGTTCATGATATATTTGTTTCTGACGCGATGTTTTTGAACTTTAATAAAAGACACAAACTTGGCTCCTGTCAGGTGCAAATGACTCTGGGATGCGAGTGTCCAACAGTGTGGCTGCCTATGACATGTTCGATGCAGTGACAGCAAAACCCTGCAGTGAACTCCATGTGCCACATGACCCCTCTTATTCACGTAAAAATATGAGACGTGGCTCTTGATAATAAGTAAAGAAAAACGTAAATACATTTTTAACTTTTCATGTTATCGCAATGGGCCCGTCCACAAGCGTAGGTTTCTCTATCTGGTCGACTGGGTCTCCGTTCAATTCCCTTTTACACAGGTGTCTAACGGGTTAAGTGCGATTTCCTTTGGCAATTTTGCATTTAGAAAAGTCATATTGTGGCAGGAAAATTTAACTTCAATCGATTGTTCACACAGGAGCATAATGTCGTCATATTTATTTACGTCTCATTATTTAATATAATGTTTTTTTTATTTGTGTGTACTCACACATCTCAGTATTGTAGTTTTTATTTCACATTTTGTCAGGTTTAGACTTTATAAACGAGTGCAAACCACAGCATTTCACAAGCTTAAACGTTTCAGAGTATAATGCCAACATCACTACTAATGAGTCTTGATTCATCTTCTTGGTTCTTTCGGTAAAGTCACGTAGAAGGGATATTGAGCATATTGATGATATTGATGTAGTTTATATTTTTTTTTACGTGGTGGTTTGGCTGCTGCAGCTCCTTACTATAAAAATTTCCCTCCCTTTATTACTGCTAATCCTACTTCCTCCCTTTATTACTGCTAATCCTACATAATACACGAGCATAATATGACTTTCAGACCCCCCCCACCACCTACATATTCCACAAGTAGTGACTAATCCCATATCTGCATTTTCCATAAATATGCTAAATTCCTCTGTTGATATGTAAATTCCTTTGTCAAGGCGCTCTCCCCCTCTAACCCAGCTTAAATATACGCTGCCAAGCTTGGTGGTGTTCATTCGGATGCTGTCTTTCCAACAGCCCTGTTCTTCACCTGAGGACAGCTGCTTGCGTTGTGGCCGAAACGTCGTGATAATTTTATATTATTATGTTTTATTTTTATTATTTTATTATTTCCATTCTATGTGACTTTACCGAAAGAACGAAGAAGATGAATCCCTGCAGTCACGAAAGCTTTAAATCGAAATTTAGTCTTGATTCGAGAAGAGACTTGATGGCTCGTTGGGACATTCTGTCTACAGGAAAGCCACCCACACGGATTCCTATCCAAAGCCTGATTCCCACCACCATCCAGCCCAGAAGAACTCCCTCATCAAAACACTATACTATAGGGCCCATTGCATCTCCGACCAGCACCACCTAGCCAGTGAGCTTGAGCATGTACACCAAGCCCTCAAGATGAATGGCTATTCAAATCGCACAATCCACAAAGCTATATCCCCAACCATGGGGAGAGAACCATCTGAGGACCCAATCAAAACCATCACCTTGCCATACATACATAGCAGGTGTTACCAAAAATATTTTCCAAATCTTGAACAAACACAAGATCCAGGTTCGATTCAACACAGTACACAAAATCTGTGATTTGATCCCATCTGTGAGGGATGTGATTCCTGACATGCAATACCCTGGTGTCTACAAACTAAGTTGTGTCTGCAGTTACATGTCTCGGATCGTGTTCGCGAACACAAGACAGGATTGAAACACGGCAGAACCAATACCTCTGCCGTGGCTGATCACTGTTTTAACGCGGTGGGTTCACACGATATTGTTTTTTCCGAGACCAAGTTACTCCTTCGGGCTACCATCAAACCTTCGGGCTACCATCAAAGATTTGTCCATGAAGCCATCCAGATATATAAACAAAGACACATTTTCAACCGAGAAGATGGGTACAAACTGAGAAATCATTGGAAGGACGTTATTAACCAGTTTAGGTCATAACTGGCTGTGATTTCCCCTTCCTGTCCGCCTATATTAGCAGCTTCTCTCGACTCTCTGAGTAGAGGCCGACCGAAATTCGGTTTTGGTGCCGAAAGTTGGCAAATGGCCACTTTCGGCATACTTTCGGTTTCGGCCGAAAGTAAATTTGTAACTTTCGGTTTACATTCGGTTTCAGCCGAAAGTAAATTTTTAACTTTCGGTCTGGTTTCGGTTTCGGCCGAAACTGATATTGACTTTTGGTCGTCAACCGAAGGTCTATTTTTAGGATATAACGCTAGTGCTACGTCTATCTCTCTGCCTATCGGCTGGTTAGTCGGCGCTAGGCAATCCTATGCGATACGCTGCAAACACACACACCTCAGCAACAGCAGCAGCAGCTTGGGAGCGAGGTTACAGGCGTAATGGTGGTCTGCTAATGTGAACAGACGGCAGCCTGCATCTGTATACGTGGGTAGAGTCTCTTTGGTGGGACGACAACAAAGTGCCTCTGTTGTCTGTTCCCAGCCGCCTGCCCGCCTTGGCTTATGTGTTGCGCTCGCTTAAGTCAGGGGTGTCCAAACTTTTTGCAAAGAGGGCCAAATTTGATGAAGTGAAGATGCCCAGGGGCCAATAGTTCCTTCTGACATTTTTTAACCACAAAAGTTATGTAAAAATAAACACTGTTATAAAACAATTTTCATTGTCACAATTACCTTTATTTTTCAAATGACAATGTAACCAAATATAAGCCACTCAGGCAGATGTGAACAACTCTAAAAACACAATTCTGCCTTTCATTCAGTCAGGTAACATTGAACAAACTGTATAGAATACCTTAAATTTCCATGAGTTAAATATCTGTGCCTCATGAACATTTTAAACAGGAGTTATAAGTAATGCAAAGTGGTCTGTTATCATTCAACTTTAAAACAAGTGAATTTTGCCCTTGTCTTTTACAAGATCTTTCAGAAAGCAATAGTTTGTCACATCTACAGGTACATAACATCAACAGTTATAACCAAATTATATTCAAGAGCTTAATATAACAAGTGCCATAAGTCCAAGTGCATTAGTGTGCTTTAGGCTTTTCACTGTTAATATTGAAAGATGTTACCGTTCAAAACACTCAATTTCAGATTGATCAAGGAACAGATAACTTGCTGACACTAATGAAAAGGGTGATGCTGAGATCTAGATTTCAGTAAAGAGACCAGGTCTGGCTTGAGGACAGTGGTTGAGATGCGTAAAATGTCATGCAAGTGGGAGTCACTCATCCTTGACCTCAATCGATTCTTGTTTAAGTTCATGACTGAGAATGTTTGCTCACACAAATATGTGGAGCCGAATAAGCTTAGCATTTTCTTAGCGAATGACCGCATTTATGGAAACCTGCTTTTGTCCAGCTGCCATTAAAAGTCAACAAGAGAACACTTCTGGTGTTTTCCGCGGCACTCATCATCACACTGCAGCTCAATGAGCTACAGCTGCAACTGTGGAGGAGCACAATTAGGGTCCACGGAGAAGAGAAAACCAACATCTTCTTTTCAATGACTGCAAAGTCTCGAAAGCGTTTGTTAAATTCCACAGGAAGAGATGCGATACCTGTTGCATGACTCTTCATTTGCGCACCGATTTTGTCCTGTGGGAAACTGTCAATGACCTCTTTCAAAGCTGGGAAGTGCGCGATGCAGGGCTCTGTTTGGGACAAGTGTCTTTGGAAAAGTTGCAGTTTGGTTCCAAAGGCCTTGATGTGAGCGTATAGCTGGCTCACCACTGCATCTTTTCCTTGAAGATTAACATTCAGCGCATCCAGTTGTCTCTGAATATCTGACGATATGTCCTCAACTCTCCGTGCCACAGTGTTGCGTGCCAGGCAAACATTCCTAAATTCTTGCTTCTTCTCGGGGCAAATGTTCTCCACCATTTTCATGACACAGTCTTTGATAAACGCACCTTCAGTAAAAGGTTTGCCATGTTTAGCTATTAACATGACCACTTCGTAGCTGGCTTTGGTGATGTTTTCCTTTGACTCAAAGGCCCACGTGAAGAATCGCTGTTGTGATGCCAGATCAGCTTGGAGTTGCTTCACTTTTTCAGCGCGGTCACTCCCTGTTAGCTTGTCGTATGTTGTAGCATGTTTAGTCTCTTTACGTTGAAATCCTTAAACAAGGCAACCGTCTCTTTAAAAATTAGACAAACACAATTGCTTCGATTTTCAGTGCAGAAGTATTGTAAAAGCGGCGGCCCTCACTGTCAACTTTTTTTTTGCAGTCGCCATGGCAGAAATGATTCGAGAAGGGTTCGCGGCACAGATGCAGTCAGATAGCATTAGAATGGTGCTGCCACTGTGTGGTGAAAGGAGGTATTACATCTTTAAAGTTATGATTTATTCTGACAGAGCTAGCGAGCCATAAATAACACATTATAAGACCGAAGCTGCGGGCCGGACTTTGGACATGCCTGGCTTAAGTCTACATGCGTGTTGATACCGAGATTCGAATTCTGACAATATTGATATTCAGTTAGTTAATAGTCCTGTAGCGAATTAGTGATAACGAAATTACGAATCTGAGTGAAGTAGAAAATGAAAGTTAATAAACGGAGCAGTTAATCACCGTGAAGAATGTTGAAACATGCGGTGTGGGATTACTTCACTAAAGTCGATTCTGATCAAAACAAGGTGCAGCAACCTGCTGGGCGATTTCTTAACTATAACATACCGTTTGTTTGGATGTAATTACTAAGTAAGTAACACCTAAAGATTTGATATTTAGCGACTCTTACTGCAGGCTCTGAATGATAAGTTCTAGATTTCTTTTTAATTAAAGTAGCATTGCATCATGACATATTTCATAAATCTTGTGTTCGGTAACTTCAGTTATATACCTTTCTGTTTCGGTCTCGGTCGAAAGTGTAGTTAAATTTTCGGTTTTGGCTTCGGTTTCGGCTAAAGGTGTAGTTAAACTTTCGGTTTCGGCTTCGGTTTCAGCCGAAAGTCAATATTTAACTTTCGGTCTGGTTTCGGTTTTGGCTGAAACCAAAAATTCAGTTTCGGTCGGCCTCTATCTCTGAGTCACATTCACACGCAGACCCTTCTTGGCTAACCCCCTCTCTCTCCTCCTGCCGCCGATCCCTCTGTGAATTGCATCCCCACCCGCTCACCCGTTATGGCAGCCCCCCCCCCCCTCGGATTAGCTGACGTTTGCTAGCCTTCTGTTTGCTAGCCGCCGACCTCCCCCTTGTCTCATGCGCAGCAGCCGTTTATGACTCTTGGGCTACGTCCATTTCTACCCTTTAGAAGCAGTCTGCATCAGCAGCTTTCCTCCTACCTTATATAACCTCTTGTTGCAGCAGTTCTTTCTCACCTGATGACGGTTGCTTGTGTTGCGATCGAAACGTCGTGATTTATTATTTTTCTACCTACGTGACTTTACCAAAAGAACCAAAGAGTACTACTAATTAGGTTTACACATTCATCAAGTATTATTTTCTTCTTTTGGGAGAGGGCAATGCATTTTAGACCAATGTCAATTTATGTTCATCAATAATTAGGGGAAATGATACACGTTATTCCAAATCTATTAATCACAAGTCTATCTGGTTTCTGTATTATTGCCTTCGTCAAGAGCTTAAAGGCTTTTAAGCCACCATAAATTTATCCGAAAATTAAGTGCAATCATTTATAATTTTTGACAAACCTCGCTTAGTGCTGAAAATGCGTTCCTAGAGAACTTATTTATTTCGTACGAGCAATTTATGAGGGCTCCATTGGGGTATCCGTAATAGCACAAATAATAATAAAGGTGTAGAAACATTATTTCATGAATACAAAATGAAGTATTAAAACATCAGCAAGTATTATGTACTGTACTCACGAGTGCATTATGCTATATGAGCAGTCCTCAGGTTATGAACCGAATTCGTTCTGAGACCCATTCGTAAGTTGAACGGTTCTCAAGATCAGAACACAATAATACTCCTTATTTAAATGCCCATACGGTCAGTATTATCAAATGTATTCGGGTTCAACTGAAAGGGAAGCATGGCTAAACTCATAATTAAGAATAAATATTGTATATTTGCATGTAAAACTGTAAAAAAATACTGCATGTATAGTAAAAAAGATATAGCAATATATGTATTTATTTGTCACTTACCTTCAGTCCTAATGCTAACTTGCTTGTCGTCACAAGGGTGGCAATGAGTCACCACAATTGCACAACAACAACCACCGCCATTTTCTACTAAGTGGTGGTGACGTCAACAAGGCGCTTCTGCCAAACTATGTGCACGTTAAGGCCACATGAAGTGTTAAACGCCCACTGGCAGGAGGTCACGGAACATACTCAGGTGCCATGGGTTGACTGATTGAGAGCACTGACCGATGTACCACATGTGCCCCTACTGTGCCAACTTGCTTTGTTTAGTCACCCAGTTCTCTGGTCGTTGTTGTGAGCATCGCTCCTCTGCACTCCGTTGTTGCTGGAGGGCGACTGCATCCAACTGCCCAGTAGCGTCCTTCACAAGCCTCTTCCACAGAGGCCGATCTTGACACCGCTGGTACCAGTCATCGGCAAGTACACTGAGCTCCACATCCTCTTGTACCACATCACTCCATCTCTTTTCTAACTCATGCCGCGCCTGTTTAACCCCCTCTATCCGGCCGAACAAAAGCTGTTTAGGCATGCGGTGGTTGGGCATGCGGGCTACATGACTGAACCAACGCAGCCTTGCCTACTGGAGGAGTGCACCAATGGGACTTTGTCCAGACCTTTCAAGGATTTGTGAGCTCCTCACACAATTCAGCCTGGTTAAACCCAGGATGGATCGTAGGCCAGCCTAAATGTTTCTAACCAGTGAAGATGTTCCAATAGGGGCATCCACGTTTCGCAAGCATAGATAAGGGAAGGCATAGCCATTGCCTAGAAGACCCAAAGCTTGTGTGGAGTACCAGACCAGGTAGCTTCCACACAGCATTACGCAGCCAATGAAAATATAATGCCGCTCGACTGATTCGGAGTGATATCTTTGCTGTCAAACCGCAGCTGGTCATGAGCGCACTGCCCAGATATGTAAAACTCCGCACTCTCTCCAAAACTTCCCCATCACCAATTGGGAGTTAAGGGGGTGAAGTGTTTGATGTCAAAAAATACCCAGGTAGGTGCTTAGTTTTCGTAGGGCTGATGGCAAGGCCCCACCTCTTCGTGGCACACTCCAAGTTCAGTAGCAGCGCCTCCAACCCCTCCTCTGAGTGAGCAGCCATCACCAGATCATCAGCATACATAACATGGTTGACCAATAGGGAGTCATCCCTGCACCGCACCCGGGTGTCGATCAGCCTCCCATTGTATCTGTACCAGATGGAAATTATTCCGATAGAGTCATCAAAGGCTTCACAAACTACGTGGTTGAAAAATATGTGAAATAATGTGATCTACCTCCCATTGTATCTGTACCAGATGGCAATTATTATGGTACAGCCATCGAACACTTCACAAACTACGTGGTTGAATAATATGTTAAATAATGTGGGAGCCAGAGGATATTCCTGTCGCACCCCAAGGTGAACAGGGAATGGTTCCTCCGACTCCCAGCCACGTAGCTTTACCAGAGCCTGCCCACCATCGTGAAGGTCCTTAATGATTGTGAGCAGAGAGTCAGGGACTCTGAAAGTATGAAGAACAACCCAGAGACCAGGGCCTACTGATGGTATCATAGGCCTTGACTAGGTCAATAAACAAGAGATGTAGGTCCTGTTGGAATTCCCTACACCTTTGCTGTAGCAAACGGACAGAAACTATGTCATCTGTGCAAACCACAATGGGACTCCACAAGCTTCTCCTCAGCGTGCCTGGCAAGGCACGCTGATTTTGAATAATTATTGTCAGGACTTTTCCCGACACACTGAGGAGAGAGATGCCTCTATAGTTATTACAGTCTGTGCTGGCCCTCTTCTTGAAGAGCGGGACCACCAGGGCATCCTTTCAATTCTGCAGAACGCGTCCAGGGATCCAGACTTTTATTTTGATGTCATGTAGGGCAATATGTGCACAAACGCCACCCTCCCTCAGCCTTTTGCTTGGGAGATCGTTTCTGCCCGGTGCCTTTCCTGGTCTCACACTCTGGATGGCCTTCAGTACTTCCTCAACAGATGGCACCTCAGCCAGTCACTCACAGGAGGTGACTTCTTCTTCCAATATTTGAGGCACAGCAGCCTCAGCAGGGTCATCTCCACTTTGTCCCACGATGTTTTCCAGGCTGAGGGATTTCTCCTCCCCCAGGACCTCACAGAAATGCTCAGAAAATCTGCAAACCTGTTCCTGGGGGTCGGAGATTGGATCACCGTTCTATTCCCTAATGATGGTAATAGGTATGGCGCTGCAAGTTACTTTTTTAAATGTAATTAAAGAAGAATTTCTGATCGCCGGCCACTGAGGCAGATTCCATCTCCTCAGCAACCCGCGACCACCACCCATCCTTGCAGTGCCTCACGGCTCTCCAAACCTCTGAGCAAAGGCTGCGGTAAGCCTTCTCTTTCTCTGACTTGGGATGTTGTAGACGATGAGAGTGGGCCTTTTGCTTTTTCTCAGCCAGCCTGAACACCTCCTCTGTCAAACAGGATCTCTAGGGAGGTCTGAATCGTGTATCCAACACAGACATTGCAGCTGCATGAGCCACAGTCCTAAACCTCGCCCATTTCCCCTCGACATCAGGAGGAGTGGGGGACCATGCCAACCCCAGCCGCAAGCGATGATGAAATTGTCGCTTGCAACTTTCATCAGCTATCTGAGACCAGGCCACTATGGTTGTGAATAGGGTCCTGGGTGTACACCCACCAACGGAGTGGAAGAATGGCAGGCGCATCTTACATATGACAAGTCGATGGTCAGTGGGCAGATCAGCTCCACGGTAGGTCCTGGTGTCAAGGACATGGGCCCGCATTCACTGTTCTGTCACTATGTAGTCCAGCAGATGTTCTTGATTGTACCCGGCATGCATCCACGCTGTTGTGTGGATGCGCTGATGCCAGAACAGCGTGTTGAAATTTACAAGCCTTTGGGCTGCAAAAAAATCTAGCAGCCTCCTACAATTGTTATTGAGCTGATCTGGCCCATGCCTTCCAATCACCCCAGACCAGATGCCAGCATCATGATCAACTTGGGCATTAAAGTCACCCAACAAAATGACTCTATCCCGAGGGGCCACTTTAGCTAGCACCTGTGACAGAAGGTCATAGAAGGCATCTGACTCATTGGCCTTGCCTGCATCCCTCCACGGATGTTCGTCTTCGGTGGGGGCAGAAGTAATCATGACCACTTCTCCTCACCTCTGGTTGATGGGCATGCGAGCCCAAAGTAGCCTGGGGCTTACAGCTTCCCACACCTCACCACCACGTTCCCACACCCCCTTCATTCGTTTATATAGAAGAAGAGCCACTCCCTGTTGTTTGGCAGTCTCCTGTCCCAAGTAGAGGACTGTCCACCCCTCGTGCTGGCAAGAGCCAGAGCCGGTCCACCGGACCTCCTGAATACCACAAAGATCCAAGTGGTACCGGTTCAGCTCCCGACAGAGGAGTGGCAGCCACTCCTCCGCAGTGAGCATTCAAACATTCAACGTGGCCACCCGCAGTGGCTTTTTTCTGTTTCTGGAGGAACCCCGAGGGTAAAGATTAAATCTCCTGACTCCGCCAAATGGCACAAGCTTAATTAGATGTTTGTACCATGGTTTAGTGGTACTTGGATTGAAGGTGGAAGGGTTAGCAGCCCCTCACACCCGTCCAGAGCCCCGTTTCACCGCTGTGGTGGCTACAAATGCCATGAGGTGAATGGCCAATCGAAATTTGCCCTCCCCCCATGGCACTGCTCACCACAGCGTGACCGTCCGGCACGAACACAAACATTCACTCTCAGCGTGAGACCGACTCATTACATTGCCTCTGAATAAAATAGTTTCGTGGTTCAGTTTGAAATTTCAGTTCTCGTTTTAAGTCAATGTAAATATATATTTCATGGAAGCTGGTTCATAAGTACGGGTATTCGTAAGTCGAGAACTCCCTGTACTCCTCTTAAAAGGCAGTGGTGTGGGAGCTGCTGCACTCCCAATCTGGGTCAGTCTCAGAGAAGAGCTCCAGGACCCCGTGATCTAAGTGATTGATATCCTAATTAAAATTTTCTGTTCCGAGCTTAATTTAAGGTGGTGCCTGGTCTCGTGAGTTCTCACCTGGATAAACACATTTTGTTTTGCAATGTAATCATGCCTACGAATCGTGATAATCGAATTGCGAGGGGTCAGGTCTGGTTGGCTCCGAGCGTACGTCGTCGCTCTCATTGTTCTGAGCGAATGATGGTGGTGGGCACGTTGCCTCTGCCAGCGCAGCTGCGTGTTCTCACTCATAAGTGCTTTTTACATTTTTTTATTATTCTTTTTATCCAGGACAAAGAGCGCTGTAACGAATCAGTTTCCTGCGGGGTTGCGCTCAGCGAGGTCTGCCTGTATAAGCCTACTTTTATCAAGCAATTATTACAACCAACGAATATTTTTAGACGAGGCATCAGAGGCTCGAATTGGGCAAACATGATTCCTTCCCCTTCTTTTGCTGCTTGTATTTACTATACATTTTGCACTCGAAATTCACAGTGGTCTCAGCCATTTCAGCCGAAAGCCTGGGTTTAATCCCAGTCAATCATCCAATCTCGTATCATACATCTAATTGTGTTATGTCTCAGTTCACTACGAAACCACTAAATGTAAATAAATAGCATATAGACTGTGGCACAATTATTGTGAGTGTTTCTACAGATGACAAAAAGTGCTCGAGGTTTGTCCCTAGATGCGGATTGTAAAACATATAAAATATTAGCATTACTAACCGGCTTCGCCCGAGACTTGGATTCTTGTCTTGGATTAATACACGGCCTACGCAGAGGTTGGGGGGGGGTGCGTGACGTCAGCAGGCACACCACGTAACGCTTCCACATGCGGGTGACATCACACCCACCCTACTGTATACCACACTGCTGTATATTCACTATACAATTACGATACTATATTTTACTTTATACATTATATTAGACATTACACTGTTATACTATTTATTATTATACAATCTGCTATACACCATCCCATTGACCGTCGCTTGAAAGGTACTAAGAGGAAGCAACGAAATATGTCAATGGGAGAGTGGTAGCAGGAGACTTGCAGCAGAGAAAAGACTCCATTCCGTGAGGAGACTACAAAAGATATATAGCCAATGCCAGCAAATGGACTGCGGTCTGAAAGTCACCGTAAACGTGAACACAATCAGTTCAGACCCGAAACGGTTTATCACGTCCTTCCAATGATTGCTGAGCCAAAGTCCATCTTCACTTATTTTGATCCCCGTCTCTCCATTCCAATTTTCTGAAATCACCTTATAATGTTGCTGTGAATAAGTTTTGCAACATCGAGGTATCCCCTTCTAATATATTTTCTTTGCTTCATGTAATATCAGTGTAACCGTTCCACCTTCTGCAAATATCTTTCAAAATATTGTTTTTAATTTAAACATTGTTTTTTTAAAGCTTGAATGAGTGCATCGATTTTGAATTAATCAAATACATTTTCATGGAAATTAAATGAAACGGCTGCCAACGAGAGATAAACATAAATATAAGCAAAATAAAAGTCTCGTTCAACGATCTCGCTAAATAATTAAATGTTTCTGTCAGAGAGACGCAAGCAGAAAAAACACGTAATAACATGTTTACCTAGAGCAGTTATTCAAGACAGACTGATATCAAATTGCAAAAAAAAAGTGGCCGATGAGAGCAGTGGAGAATAGACATTTATTCTCAAAAGCAGTAAAACTACTCACACGTCATTTCACGTTGTTGCGATTATAGGAATTTCATTACACATCGAATATTACAGTCGTCTTATTCCACTACAGTGCAATGGCTTACAGCAGTGTTCTTCACTACTGTTCAGATGTTTAGAGGGGGGCCACTTTCACCGATGTGACATCGGTGTGAGGGCCACCACACATTTGAAACCATTGGGGTTTGACAGCATGATGGTGCCAGTGGCCCGTGGGCCTTGCAATGAAGAACACAGACTTAGATGTTTCCTGTTAAGTTATAAAGCTCCTGGGCTTGAATAGTGGCTGGGAAATTTATTTTAAAATCCATATTCTATTACCAGTAAAATCAATATACCTACATACCAGATTACATGTGTTTTGACAAAAAGCAACATTGAGTGACCACAGCCATCACTGAATGTGTTTTTCTACTGAAGCTTGAGACATTTGGAATAGTCCAGAAATGTGGATGATGTTCCAGAGCTAAACACTTCTGACTCAAATGTCACTGAATGGCACAAGACAACTATACTATAAATGTATATTAGGATTCTGGACCTTATCTTGTTAATCTTCACGTCGAACCCTATATAGAGTATACTGAAATGTACGTGTGTTTGTTTATCCAGTTTGGAATTTCCTATAGATCCAACAAGTGGCCCAACCATCACCCCTACCGAGTTCCTGGACAAGCTGCTGGGCCCAACATCTGGTTATGATCACAGAATCCGGCCCAACTTTGGAGGTATCTATTTTATACTGAATAAAACGTCTAGTTTTATTCTACAAATACCAGTTACCAAACAGCACAAATTGAGCCAGATTGACAATTTGGAAGAAGGTAATTGCTGAAAGTTTGTACCACTTCTGCTTTTACACATAGCGTAATCCAACATATCATCAGATGAACTTCAACCAGTGTTTCATCTTATAAATTTGTCAGAGCATTCTGCACGATGAGGCATTTCTGATATGTCTACAACGTGCAAGGGTTGAGTTTTGGGGTTATCGCCTCCAAAAGGCGAATTTGGAGAAACTCCGAATTTGCTGAAACTCAAAACTTCCTCTAAAGAGGATGCACGAGTGTCGACAAACCCAAACAGCTGCCTACGAACGTGAGATGGAGTCCAGTTACTAATTAGTTTCCTCCAACATTTATTGACAACATCACCTCCAGATTTAGTTATGGTCCAATGTAAAATAAAGGACTGATACAAGTTACACAAACGGAATCTCAGTTGCATTTGTCTCGAACCATGGACCTATCAAAATAACAATTCCAGGGACAAGCTCAAGGCAAACAGAACAAAAGTCAATGGTGTTTGCAATTAATTCCATACGGATATGTGCAAGGGTTTTCATGGGTTTTAAGAACAATAAATGGTGCAAGTTATATTAACAAGACCAACGTTAACAGCAGCAGAAAGCACTCGGTCAAGTTATAACTAGATTCAGTTTAACACTTAGGCTTTTTCGACCAATATTATCCATAATAGAGGTTTTTGGGGTTAGAACGTGTATATATGTGTCGTTAAACCCGCCACCACCCGACACAGCCAATTAGTAAGGTTTGCCACGTAAACAAAACATGCCAATTCATTATTAGTTCAGCACACTGGTGTGTTGGAGAGTAAACCCACAACAACATTCACAATTCGAGTACCGTGACGTTTCGCCGGTAATTCCAATCAGCATTATATATTGTGGATATAACAAGACTAACAAAGTCCTAATGGCTAGCGATGAAAGTCCAGACTCAAGTGTTTTAGCCAAGCAAGCAGGGGCGTGCACCTAAGCTCACGAAACGGGGCCGCCGAGGTTGCAAGCTCACAGGCCGCAACACGCAGGTAGAGTTGGGCTGCACAGTTCTCAGCCAAGCAAGGTGCAGAGGTCACAAGCTCATATAGCTCAAAAGGCATTCGGCATGAACAGAGTAGGGTTATGCGTGTAGATGTTAGCTTGAACACGAACCCAGTAGAGTTGCAGAGGTGGCAAGGTTGCAAAACTGAGTGGTACTGATGATAGGCTCTCAGGTGTCTCCTGTCTCTGGCACTGCAACTCTGTGACACTGAACTTAGATCTATTCTCAGGCATTTATAGTCATTGACACTGTTACACTGTACTGACATCTATTCCCAGGAATTTTGAGTCACTGGTGCACTATACTTAGATCTATTCCCAGGCATTTGTAGTCACTGGAACTGTAACACTGTACTGAGAGCTATTTTCTCAGTGACTTCAGTCACTGGGACTGTGCTGATAAATACTAAACACTGCATCACGAAGCAAACGCTAGCCTAGACGTATCATCAAGTAAATGTGAAGATAGACACTATCACTAACTAAATGCTAGACTAAACACTGTATCACTAAATACACGTGAGACTAAGCACTGTATCACCATCGATGTGATCACTAATTTATGACACTTTCTTTTCCTCTCAAACTCTGGGCTACGGCACTGCAATAAACACAGGATGGTGTCCACTGTATTTGAAGACATGGTAGCACTCGGTGGTTGAAATAAGTGTGAGCACTCGTCTGTAGCCAAGGTGAATCTGGGTAGAGGCCCAACAGCCAGTTCTGAGCACGAGGCACAAATAATTTGCAGTCTTTAGCAGTCAAAGTCCGCAGCAGCAGTCTCTAAAGGTTCACCCACAGCTAAAACGTTGTCATAGTTTCTCCAGGCAGGTCTCCTGGCTTCTCCCAACAACTGCCCAGGTTAGTTCCCAGGCATAAATCTATTCTATTTTATTTCGGATTCATATAGTGCCCTTTCCGAACACACCAGCCTCCTCCTCTCGCTCCGTATGGCCTCTCCTACTATAACGATGGCGTCCCCCTCTCCTAACATAGCAGACACCTCATGGCCTCTTCCAGAAGATGATGTCTTCTTGCCATTGGGATACTTTATCAAAGGAATCTACATCTGGGAGGCGATGGCTCACCCACCTGTAGTTCTGGACATTGGGGCCATGGGATTGTAATGTGAGGATATATCCGGCTCACTGACGTATCACAACTCGTCATGATGATTGGCTCTGCCGGTCCTGGTCTATAGCCAATGGGGGGAAGCCTAGGGGCGTGGCCCTGACGTAATGGAAAGGTAACAGCCGTAAGTAGAGAATTGGTTCTGCTGGCTTTGGCCACAGCCAATGGGGAGATGAGTCAGGGACGTGGTCCCGGGAGCCTACGAGGGAGCCTGGAATATTCCATGGAGGCTAACCAGGATTGGTGGAAATGTACCACGTGACCCGGGTATTAAATAGGGGTGGAGACGAACGACACGTGGTCAGAACGGGAACGAACGGAGGAAGGGCGTCACGCGTGAGCGGGGCTCCAGGTTGCCACGTGGCGGTGCATCTCTCTCTATCTATCCCTCTCACGCTGCCTGTCAGCAGCGTGAAGGAAAGCTGTAATGCAAGTTGAATAAAAGGACCAGATTCCAGAAGTCGCCTCAACGACCTTTATTACAGGATGCAGGAACTGCCTGGGCAGGGCGCCACACCAAATGGCGCGTCGGATTCATAGTTACAAATTAATGTTTAGATTCGCATACATCAAATCACGTGTGATAATTTATGATTTGCAAATTATACGCAAATCCATAATAGAGGATTGCTTTAGGCTCATGGTTTCAACAAACGAAACAGACCAAGACAAACCAAACAGGCATACACAAGACAACGCATAATTATAACCGAAACAGGACAGCCCACGAAGTAAAAAGGGCATGCATGTGGAGATATGAAATAGGTAATTTATTTAACGTATTACAAAACTATTAATACGTATATATGCAATCGTTTGAATTGGGTATATTGATTTCAATTGCATCAAAATGCAATGCTGGGTTTCGTGGAGGAATGTTGACTCATAACAGTAATTTTTTTTTTTCCAGGACCTACAGTAAATGTCAATTGCAGCGTTTACATCAAGAGCTTTGGATCGATTGAAGAAACCACCATGGTATTGACATGTACACATGATTTGAGTGCCATTATTAATTAAATACATTAATTTGGCCAAGTTCCAATTGTTAATGTAGAAGTTAATTTGATAAGTAGGCTTTCATGACCAATGTTATGATGCATATTTATTTGTATTCAATAAGCTGGTTTGCTGACAAAAAAACAAGTCAATTGGCACATTTGCTCGCTGGACAACTTGATTTGTTTGGCTTTTTTGTGTGGCGGAGGTTATAGTTTAAAAAACATAACAATACAATCCAACTCAAAAGAGAAGCCAATTATGAATTAATCAATATAGATGCAAGAGCGCTGTTTCCGCTGCCAAAACAGAAAACGTAATGTAAACAAAGCCAGTTGAGGTCTAAATACTCATAAATGGGCATTGCAGGTTGGCTGAGGGCATGACTCAGCCCACTTACGAGTGCTCGGATTGGCCGAATTTTGGCGCCCGCGTGCAAAACTTGAACATACCGTTAGTCAAAATTTCACGTTAGTCGAAACCATGGGGTCCTATGGGAGGCGAAATGTCAACCGAAAAAGCGTTAACTGAGGGACTACTGTATTCCCAGTCACGTGCCTAATATTTTATCCACCCACATTTCGAAACATGCATTTAGAGTATTTGGCTGCGATAAATGTCCACATGATAAGCCACTTCGTTGAGCTATCATTTGTGGCCAGGTCGCTTATGAAAAAGAGCTACATGGCTCAGTGGGCCTTAGCTGGTAAAATAAAAAATTGTACAAAAATGGTAATATTGACCTCCGCCCTCCGACTGCTTTGAGTCACCCACCGCATGAGCCACACTCCTCTCCCTCTTGCCATGCGTGTCTCATTCATCTTCCCATGTGATGCATACAGCTGAGTCCTGGGGCCTCAGTAACGAATGGTACGCCCAATTCTATGAAATGCACAGGCAAAGATTTGTCCCACTTTTAATCCTCTATGGGATGTATGCAAGCGGGTAGTGTACACTTCCACGAGATCTCACGGGCAGTCAGGACCAGCTTTGTATGCCATTATGTCCACACAGATGCTATCACAAATATAACACATACTATCATAAATACACACCCGTGCACAATTACACACAGATATGCACTGTCACAAATCGGAAAATATCCCCCATATAATCTTTTAACATTGTCAATGAGTACCTATTACGGCCGACAGATTACGATATACACACACACAAAACACACTCGAACATTGACATGCATGCACTCTAACACACTCGCATATATAATGCATTTACATTACTTCAAATAATAATCTTCTTGGTTTTTTCGGTAAAGTCACGTAGAAGGGAAGTAATAAAATAATAAAAATAAAACATAATAAAATGAAACAATTCTCACGACGTTTCGGCCACAACGCAAGCAGCCGTCCTCAGGTGAAGAATGAGACACTTCAAGCTAGGAACTTACATATAAGCTGGGTTGGGGGTGGTAGAAGAGCGCCTTAACAAAAAGAATGTGCATATCAAGATGAGCTTAGCATATACATGGGAAATGCGCAGGGGGCGGGGGGGCTTCAAAGTCATACCATGCCCACGCACTATGCAGGATCAAGAGCACCAAGGGGAGGTGCAGGGATTAGCATTAACAAAGGAAAGGAATGCCAATGATATGTAGCTGCAGTAACTAAACAACACCGTAGAAAACTAAGGTATAAACTACATACAAAGACTAAAATATAAACTGCATAGCACCATCAGTATACTTACTATACTCTACAATAAGCGGAGTTACTAACGGCAAGTAATACATTACAATACTACGTCGTAAAAGTTATATAATATGCTTCCATCTAAACTTTATTCTCTTACATCAACCGAGCATATACCGTACTATATACTGCCATAGATAAACCCAACATTAAATTATATACTGTATTGCAATAAACCACATTTCAACATAACACTATGTATTATTCTACCTACCCTAATGTGTATCAAAATGGTTTATTACGTCCTTCCAATGATTGCTAAGCCAGAATCCATCTTCTCGATTAAAATTGTCTCTGTGTTTGTATATGTGGATCGCCTCATGAACGAATCTCTCATGATAGCCAGGTGGCTTGCAGAGAACCTCTGTCTTGGAGAAGTCAATGTCATGTGAGCCCACTGAGTTGTAACAGTGATCTGCCACGGCTGAGGTGTTTGTCCTACCGTGTTTCAGGTCAGCTTTATGTTCACGGATGCGGTCCGAGACATGTCGTTTGGCTTGTCCAATGTAACTGCTACCACAGAGGCAACTTAGTTTGTAGACACCAGGGTGCTGTATGTCTGGAACCACATCTTTTACAGACGGTACCAGATCACGGATTTTATGTACTGTGTTGAATCGGACCTGGATCTTGTGTTTAATCAGGATTTTGGAGATCTTTTTTGTGACCCCAGCAATGTAAGGTAAGGTGATGGTCTTGAAAGGCTCCTCAACAGGATCCTTCTTGATGGCTGGAGAGATGGCTTTGCGGATTGTGTAGTCGGAGTAACCATTAGCCTTAAGAGCTTGGCGTATGTGTTTGAGTTCACTGGAAATGTGTTCATGGTCGGATAAGATGTGGTTCCAGACATACAGCACCCTGGTGTCTACAAACTAAGTTGCCTCTGTGGTAGCAGTTACATTGGACAAACCAAACGACATGTCTCGGACCGCATCCGTGAACATAAAGCTGACCTGAAACACGGTAGGACAAACACCTCAGCCGTGGCAGATCACTGTTACAACTCAGTGGGCTCACATGACATTGACTTCTCCAAGACAGAGGTTCTCTGCAAGCCACCTGGCTATCATGAGAGATTCGTTCATGAGGCGATCCACATATACAAACACAGAGACAATTTTAATCGAGAAGATGGATTCTGGCTTAGCAATCATTGGAAGGACGTAATAAACAATTTTGATACACATTAGGGTAGGTAGAATAATACATAGTGTTATGTTGAAATGTGGTTTATTGCAATACAGTATATAATTTAATGTTGGGTTTATCTATGGCAGTATATAGTACGGTATATGCTCGGTTGATGTAAGAGAATAAAGTTTAGATGGAAGCATATTATATAACTTTTACGACGTAGTATTGTAATGTATTACTTGCCGTTAGTAACTCAGCTTATTGTAGAGTATAGTAAGTATACTGATGGTGCTATGCAGTTTATATTTTAGTCTTTGTATGTAGTTTATACCTTAGTTTTCTACGGTGTTGTTTAGTTACTGCAGCTACATATCATTGGCATTCCTTTCCTTTGTTAATGCTAATCCCTGTGTAATGTAGTAACTCGGCGGGAGACGACTTCACGGGTAACACACTCTTTATTTTACCAAACTCGTTCACAGGTGACTAAACCTACTTTGTATCTCGGGTGACAAACACCCACTTAGTATCTCGGGTGACTAACACCCACTTAGTATCTCGGGTGACAAACACCCACTTAGCTATTCTGGCGACAAACACCCACTGAGCTATTCTGGCGACTAACGCCCACTGAGCTATTCGGGTGACAAACACCCTCTTAGCTACCCTGGCGACTAACGCCCTCTTAGCTACCCTGGCGACTAACGCCCACTGAGCTATTCTGGCGACTAACGCCCACTGAGCTATTCGGGTGACAAACACCCTCTTAGCTACCCTGGCGACTAACGCCCTCTTAGCTACCCTGGCGACTAACGCCCACTGAGCTATTCTGGCGACTAACGCCCACTGAGCTATTCGGGTGACAAACACCCTCTTAGCTACCCTGGCGACTAACGCCCTCTTAGCTACCCTGGCGACTAACGCCTACTGAGCTATTCGGGACACTCCCTGCCCGGGGTGTCCGTCTTGACTGTGGGTCCCCAGCCCGACCCACGTGGGCGTCGGACCCCGGGTCCCACAGTCTCGCCTCCGAGCCACACAGGGCCCCGGTCCCCACAAGGACGGCGGGACTAGGGGTCTCGGGGCACTAGGTCTTCAGCTCCGTCTTCGGGTCTTCAACTGGGTAACTCTCCCCGAGTGCTCTCGCGCGTCCCCCTTTATACCCCACCTGCGGACGTCGCTGCGAGCACCCATCTTATTCGACCAATCACTGGGCGCTGGCTACGATCCTGTTTTCCCACATCTCAGCGTGCCTCACCACCCACGCCGCGCCGCCCCGTCATCTGTCACTCCCGGCGCGCGCGTCCACACCACGCCCACAACGCGTGCCCAACCCCGCACCCCGCGCCGCCCCGTGATCCATCACTGTCACAGTCGGCGCACGTCAACACCACCACTACACCTGCACCCCCCCTTGGTGCTCTTGATCCTGCATAGTGCGTGGGCATGGTATGACTTTGAAGCCCCCCCGCCCCCTGCGCATTTCCCATGTATATGCTAAACTCATCTTGATATGCACATTCTTTTTGTTAAGGCGCTCTTCTACCACCCCCAACCCAGCTTATATGTAAGTTCCTAGCTTGAAGTGTCTCATTCTTCACCTGAGGACGGCTGCTTGCGTTGTGGCCGAAACGTCGTGAGAATTGTTTCATTTTATTATGTTTTATTTTTATTATTTTATTACTTCCCTTCTACGTGACTTTACCGAAAAAAACCAAGAAGATGAATCCCTGCAGTCACGAAAGCTTTAAATCGAAATTCAAATAATAACACGTGCTGTAAAGTACAACTTGCCTCAGCCACATCATGGCGGTCATGTCATTCAGGGGCTTGATGCAACCATAATAGCCATTTGCATCAGGATTATTTTCATGGCAACTGATTGACTGGTGTAGTGGGAGTGATGACTTAACCTCTAGCAACCACTGATGGCATGTCCATATTTGCAAAACGGCTGCGACATGCATATATTAGCATGGTTGGCTACGTACAGTTGGCTATGCACCGTGCGAAAGAAGTTCAATATACATATACTCCGCATTTTGCTCTACGCGATTTTTGAGCGTACGCAAATCACTGCCTGGTAGAAATTTACACAGTTTTTTCTGTACTCAGGCCCCTGGGCTCTACCCATTCCTTCGCCGGCAGCAGCTCACAGGGAACGCGTCGCTGCGCAACCCAAGCGGGAGCTAGCGCGCATGCGAGGGCGCCTGGGCCCGTGAGCCTGGCCGAGTGGCGGCTTCTTCCGCAGGCTGCCCAGGTCACTGCAACGGATGTTAGGTGTGCGTTTGGACATTGGTCACAGTTGTAGGTTCAAAATGACGGGGCCTGCCAGCGATATAAATACAACACTGTCAATGTTTCTGGGCAACAGATCACTTTATCCTACAAATGAGACTACAGCATCCTGGTTTCCTGCGTTCTCACCTGGTTAAAACGAACACACTTAAAGGGCCCCCAAACATTGCAGGCAGTCGTGAAGTTAGGGTCTAGGTGTGCATGTGCCTCATGCCCCCACGGAGTATGAGCATGATTTAGCATTCAACTCATCCGACATGGTTAGATGAGTTCTCATCAAGAGAACGTGATGACTGCCACTGGAAGTTAATCAGGCTATTTTTATGCACTGATTGTAAATTTATTTTGTGTGTATGTATGTTGAACTTCTTTCGCACCTTACATAGCCAAATGTGATCATTGGAGGTAAGACTGTCGATAGGCATACATTAAAAAACTAAATTAAAGTGTAGCTTTTTGCAGCCAATGTTATGGTTCACAATTGATTTTTGGGTTAGGCTACGTAATGACCTGACCAAATTTGTGTTAAGATCCTCTGCCACCAAATGAAATGTTCACATCTACAAGCATGCATTATAATTGTTGCAGCTCAATGGTAAGTTACAGAACAATTCTTACAACTAAATTCTGCAATTAGATACGACGTTTTACTTGAGACTACGTCAAGTATCATCAGCACAAGATCCAGGAAGTCATAATCAACATCCAGTCATTCTGACTTCCTGGATTAACGTAGTCTCAAAAAAGCATTGTATCTATTTACTACATTTGTGAGAATTGTTCCTTACCTTACCTATGAACTGAAACAATAATAATTGGCACATTAACGCTTATAAATTCGTCAATTTAATTTGTTTTGCTGCGTCGGGTGGTGGAGGGTCTTAATGGCGCAAATTTGGACACATCATTACGTAGCCTAACCAAAACATCGATTATGAATCATTAAAAAAACATCGCAGTTTCGATTTGATGATGAATGACAATTAGATGCCTTTTCCACCAGGACTACCAGGTGACAATCTTCCTGCGGCAGAAGTGGATCGACCCTCGGCTGACTTACAGCCACTACCCTGAGCCCTACTTGGACCTCGACCAGTCCAACATTCAGTACATCTGGAGACCTGACCTCTTCTTTGACAATGAGAAGAGTGCCTATTTTCACGAGGTCACGACTGACAACAAGATGTTGAGGATATTCAAAAATGGCTTGGTGCTTTTTACTGTGAGGTTGGTTACAGCTGACCAATCAACATTCATTACAAACCTCAGAATGGAATAATGTGCACAAGGTCAGCTTTGACCTGAGTGGCAAGGACATATGGAAATGAGAGTCAAGCATGGCTATTCAGCCTAAGTAGTTACAAACTTGAGCAACGTTCGAATGAACTTATATGTAATAAACCTTTGTAATTTAAATGTAAACAAAGCATAATTGAGGCTCAATACGTTTTTTTTCAAGTAATGTGTCCACTTGCATAACTTTACTCAATCAAGGAGCCACCTCCAAAAGTTCTCTCTCGCCTAAGGCACGACTGGACAGAACTTTATCAACATAACCTGCGTTGAAGTCAATGCGTTCAGGCCTTTCGTACAATTTAGGGCCATATGGCAACATTTCAAATTCATCACCATTCCGCGCTCAGACCTCTATTTTATAGCCTCCCATCCTGAACCTCCACCATCTCATTGTATTCCTTATCCTGACCTCCACTTTCCATTTTTCACATTCTATTCTTTTCCCTGTCTCCTCACCGCTCTGTTAGTTATACCTCCTTTCCAGATATTTCTTAAAACACCCCACTTGTGCCTCCCCACTCCCCTCATGCCTGGGCCAGGTCAATTTCAGGCCAGTACACATTATGTAACGTGTGTGTTTTATGTATGGGTATCACACATGTAGGTATGCACATGTGTAGGGAGCGGTAGTGTAGTGGTTCGCGCCCTGCTCTAAGAACCCTACGACCAAAGTTCAATTCCCGCTCACAGGCAACACCAGTGAAGATTATCTGAACCGGTCCTGGGCCTCCCCTAGGTCGACTCAGTCTCAAATTAGTGCCTGGTACGGTGTGTAAACATTGTCACTGGGGAGACAAAGGCGGCCGGGTGTGGTGATGGCCACCCATTCCATAGTGTATTATTCCAGCCTTCATAGATGCTCGCTAACAGCACTTGCCCCAGCAGTCTATTAAGGCTATACGGGGATCTTTGTTTGTGTATACACATCTATTGTTCTAGGTTGTATATTGGTGCATTGATAAATGCTACCCTTTAATGATACATGTTTTGTTCGTGCAGGCTGACATTGACACTTTCCTGTCCCATGAATCTGCGCAACTTCCCCATGGACACACAGATGTGCTACATGTTCCTGGAGAGCTGTACGTAACATTAGCTTACCATCAACACATCTTTACAGTACCAAAAAAATTCCGCATTGCATATTCTGGCATTATTCAATAGCTTGTTCCTTTAACAAATGGAAACACGTGATTCGTTATACACTGTAATTTTGTAAGAATTTAGTAAGAAAACTTTAGGATTAAGATGATTGTTTGGAGAATAATTTGTGACTTTTGATCGGTCATCTTTGTATTTACGTTAAAATGTTCAACCTTTAGAACCTTGTTGTTATCCTTGCCCGATTAGCACGGTTGGCTATGTACCGTACGAAATAAGTTCAACATACGGCATATCAATTTGGGTTTGCGCTGTCAGAAATGTTTTCTCTCTCCATTTTGTGCACAGTTGGTTACACCATGACGGACCTGAGCTTCCACTGGGACGAAGAGGAGCCCGTGATCATCTCCAAGGACCTTGTCCTGCCACAGTTTGTGCTGAGCAGCAAGATCGACACCGACTCCTGCGACAAGCTGTACAGCAGCGGTACAGGCAATTTGTGTCCACCCGTGTGGAGTGCTGCATTCTCACGGGTGAAACTTTACACTGTACTGCACGGGTACTCGTAAATGTGTCTCAAATTCGGTGAAAGCCCCCCGCTGCCTGCCTCCCCCCTCCCTTCTAAATTAAAAACAGATGAAATTTGCCTGTGTGTGTGCAGAATTTGGATGCATTGTGAGGCTATGAGGATTGGCAACAGCTTGGGGAGGCCTTCATCCAGCAATCAAGGCTGATGCTGATCGTTGATACAAACCGTGTTTAGTTATATTTCTCTATAATGATTCAAGTCATGTATAAATTCGTTATTGGTGTAGTTTCAATATGTTATGCCACAGCCGTTAAACACATACTGCACTCACTAATCTCTCTCCTTTGCGACAGGTCACTTTTCATGCATTTCAGCAAGATTCGTTTTGCATCGTGAGATGGGCTTCTACCTGATCCAGCTCTATGTGCCCAGTGCGCTAATCGTCATAATTTCCTGGGTCTCCTTCTGGATAAACATGGAGGCAGCCCCAGCCCGTGTGGCGCTGGGGATCACCACGGTCCTCACCATGACCACACAGAGCACGGGGGCAAGAGCGTCACTGCCTAAGGTCACCGGAGAGACCCTCACTGTGGCACAAACCTTACCACACCCCACAACAGCGACGGTCCCACGGATCTAACTTTCACCATCAAGCGTCATCCTCGCAGCGGCAGCTTTTGGCTGGCCATCGAACAAAGATGGTCACCGCATCACGCGCTTTCAGATGCGCTTCTGCAGCCGTCTGGAACGCTCTTCCTTCCGATATTAGGAAGTCACTAGAGCTAAGCACTTTTAAATAATCTATATTGAAAGCACATTTCTTAATGACTGATTTGTGTTTAGTTTGTTGTCCTTCTCCCGCACCTCCACTTAGCATGGTTGGCTACATACAGTGCGAAAGAAGTTCAACATACATGTGTAATGACAGGGTGGCACCTGCTGGCTTGGAAGGGGAATCCCGGGTATGGGCACAGAAGTAACAACCAATCAGGGAAGGTGTATCTGGGGCAAAGTTAAAAGTTGGGGTTAGCCGAGTCACTCCGGGAACCTGCTCGAAGGTTCCACAAGAGGGTGTGGTCGGATGCGGGGCCTAGCCTGGGGGGATATAAGGGGGAGTGGACCCAGAGCTCAGGGCTCGTGTGTAGGGTCTTGGGTCCTGGCTGCGTCGCTGCTTGCCAACATCTCTCTTCGTTGTCCGGCCACGTGGAAGTTCTCCGGCGTGGTTTCCATCGCCGTCATCGTCACGCCACCAGCCAGCGGTGTAGCCGAGTGAGGGCGATGGCACCACGCCGAGTGATAAACTGTGTGTAGCTATTAGAGACGTTCATATCTAGTGTTGTACTCAGTCTGAGGAAGAACAAGTGTTGGCCTGTGTTGTGCCCAGTGTGAGTAATTAAGAAGAAGTACCCTCTACACGACGTGCCACGGAAGTCGCTCATTACACATGCATAACCAGTACAATTTTATTTAATAATTGTAAGGTGGATCCGCGTTTTATCTCTTAACAATAAGAACATGTGCACTCATGACTTTTGTACCACTGCTGCTGCAGGTCTCCTACATCAAAGCGGTGGATATTTGGATGGCGACGTGCTTGCTGTTCGTGTTCGCCTCACTGCTGGAGTACGCCGCAGTGAACGTGACATCCAGGCAGAGCCAGGGGTTCATGAAGAAGAGCATAAAGAGGAGCATGCCCATAGACCCGGTGAGTTCCTCCATGCGACTCTCGTGTACAATTGCGTTGTACTTCCTTAGACTGTACCAATCGTCTGTCTAAATCACACCAGGGCAGAGCAATTGCAGTGGTGCACAAACTGAAGATAAACACTTGCCAGGTTCCCCATTAACACTGCAGGGCTAATAAAGCCAATAAAAGGAAATAGCCCATGTCATTAACCATCATCATCAGTCGCTTGCCCCTGGCCAGAGTATAGCGGTCACCACAAGATGCCGCCAGGCGACTCTGTCCTGAGCACTAACACAGCAGTGCCAAGACCGTGGGTGTTTGACATAAACCTCAGTGGCGCACGTCCACATCAAAATGTGTCTGGCCAGAGGTCGGCTCCAGTGCCGCGGTGGGCTGTTGATGGTGGTGTGATCGGCCGATATGTCTGCCCGGGCAACGTATCCAAAGAGGTGAAGTCTACTTACCCTGACAATTTTAGTCTCCACCGGAAATTCTGTTCAATGACCGACCTCGGCATGGTGATCTGCTTGCTGAAGTGGTTGCAGAATATCTGTCATGGACACCACTGGTCAAATGCGTTATTTTCTGCGCAGAGAGCCTGTAATTGACCACGTATCTGAGCCATGCAGCAGCGTACGGGGAGGATGTACGCATTGTAGTGGCAGGTCTTTGTTGTCATTGTAATGCTGATGCGCCAGATGCATCTGTCGAGTTGTTCCATTTATTCGTGCATAATTCAAATTCATCTTTTCATTTCTGCCTCACTACTTCCAGTATGTTGCAGGTTGCAGCCGAGGAAGGGGAATGTTATTTATGACATTTACATCGATGCCCGCTATTTTCACTTTCTTCAGGTCATGTTGCTATTTTGTGGTTTTCGACCAGTTTATTCACAGGCAAAATGATAGATATTATTAACTTAATGGATGCAAGAAAAGCAGATGTTAATTTCGCACTCGATATTTTCCAGAATGCTACTAGGCTGGCTTGGAGTAGGCGCCAGGCACTAGCATTAGAGTACAAGAAACGGGTATTTATAATTTCCACATCTACCACCTTCTCCATTGTCCATTGCAATGCTGAAGTTGAATATCTATACAATACAGTATATAGAAAACCTACATATGGCTTAGTGTCCACATTACTTGTGGCTTCCTTCTGGAGGAATCGACGTGAGAGCAGGAAGGCGGAGATGGGGGGGGGGTCATAGTGGAGTCAGAGGTGGGGGAGGGTGGCAATTATCAGGTCAGGCAACTGGAAAGACGAGCCCATTAAAGAGAGTCACTAATGCAATAGCGCAATAGCGTGAACAATCGGGTCATTAGGGATGTGGTCGAGGCGATTGAAAGAATGGCTCAGGGAGGGAGATAAACAAGAGAGTCAGTTGGACAATTTGGGAGTTGAGCTGGTAGTAGAGTTAAACTAAAAACAATAACTCTTTTTTACCAGGTAAGGCCCACTGAGCTATATAGCTCTTTTTCAGAAGCAACCTGGCCAAAACTGATAGCTCAACGAAGTGGCTTATCATTTGGAAATTTATAGCAGCCAAATTGCCTCAGCGCATGTAACTCCAAATATACAACAGGCGTCAGGGTCGGGATCGGGATCGGGATCGAACCCACGAACTCCTGTATACCAGGCGAGGTAGTTAACATCTCGCCACCGGGGCACCCCAGTTAGTGAGCAAGGGTGAGGCATGGCATGAGGAGCAGGTTGCACGGGTAGCATTAGAAACAGCGGCGGTGCAGGAGCGGGGAGAATGTACGGAGCAAAAAGAGGAAAACTGACACGAGACAGCAGAGGCGAGAACAAGGCATAGGCTATACTAGTTTCTTTCACACCAAATTCTTCACACAACCCCACATTTGGATAGATGCCTCATTGATTTCCAGGTACAGATTTGTGAACCGGTTGTGATATACACGCATGTGAAAATAGACATAACCTCTATGTTTTAAATGAGGGACTCCAGATCGATGGCAACATTTGTTTTGAATATCTGTAAAACGTAACAAGATGTATCACAATGGGCAGGGCTGCATCAAGTATCCATTGATCCACTTGGCAACTTTGCACGCATACCTGGATCAACATTTTACAATGAACCCATTTACATTATTTTACTGATAAGTAGGTTTACATGTGTAGTGAGCGACTTCCAAGACACGACATGTAGATGGCTCCTTGTTTATTTATCATACTTTACAGGCAGAGTTACTGAGTAACATATACACTGGGCTACGTATAGCTGACCCACTCATACGGCCACATCACTGGTGTCTAACTATATAGCTGGCTGACTATCCAGCGATGACGATGATGGGGACCGTACAGCGGATTGGCTATATGGCCGGACAATGATGAAGAGATGACGGCGAAGACAGCGACGGCAGCCAGGACCCGAATCCCCACGACAGCCCCGAACCTCCGGTTACCTCCCTCTTATATACTCCTCAGCGTGGCCAAGCCCCGCCTCTGGACACGCCCCTTCTAGAACTCTCATGCAGGTTTCAGGAGCTTCCCGGCTGATCCCTGCTATATAGCGCACCCATACCCGTAGTTATCCTTCATGGTGAACAGATGGCACCCTGTCACTACATCACCCCCCCCCCATGTTTAAAAGATAGCCATCCTGGCTAATACTAACAAAACCAATACAAGTCAGGCAGAAGAATTCCGCAACCAAGAAGATTCTAAAAACCCCAAGATAACAACATTCTTTTTTTTCTTCGGGCGGAACAATCCACGACCGAAAAGGCAGTTAAAAATAATACTAAAGAATTGCAACTTCCACAACTCGGCAAGATAGGGAGAGGAGGGAAAAAATAAGGGGAAAAAAATTCCCAACGCGTATCGCACGCACCCCGACCCCAAGCCCCCCTCACACACACACAGGGAGATTCCTATTAGCGGAACATAGCACATTTCAGCCGGGTCCTTGATGCCAGTCCATCCTTGGGGGTGAACTTCATCTTCTTTCCAGGCAATGTGGTCTCACATAAAAGCCCGCAAGGGGTCGACTCCCCCCCCCCAACTCCTTAGATGATGTGGGCCGGGTATTAGCCGGCGGTCCCTCGCATTCAGGGGCTCGGAAACTGTGGGCACTACAACACAATGCTTCTGACGCACGCTTTCCCCAGCTTGTCGGACACATCAGACACTGGCCGTATAGTACTTAGAGATGAGGTGTCAGTTTGGGGAGGAATATATGGTTTAAACCGTGACAGATGGACATACCAACGGTGACGGCCCACCTGTATACATACGCACTGCGGCCGCTTGACCTCCACTCCCTCCATGGGACCCTGCCATGGCCGATGCAATTTAAGGGACGTTCCCAGCGGCACCTGCGGGCAGTGCAACCATGTCCGGTCCCCTATGGCCCATGGCAGCACATGGTCATGCCGCCCCGCATTCTTTTAATTAGCCGCCTGTGCTCTGGCGGTGTTTACTTTGGCCGCTTCCCGTGCTACCGACATGCCATTTAGTGTAACTGGCAGTGGTGTGGGCAAGGTCGTTTTTCCCCTGCCCTCTGACAGGCCCAATTGAACCTCCATGGGGGGTTCATTGTCCCTCCAATACATGAGAAAAAACTCTGAAAATCCCATGGAAGCGTGAGAAGCCATTCTGTATGCTGCCAAGACCCTCCAAACATGTAGATCTCAATCGGTTTGAGCCCCACTAATCGCCTGACAAGAGCATGGATGTCAGGGTTCTGTGCAGGCGTTCCACCATACCATCTGTTTGGGGATGGTATGGTGACATTCTTATTTTCTTAGTGCCTAGCATGTCACACACTTCGCGCATCAGCTTCGATGAGAAATGCCGACCCTGATCCGTGAGAAGCTGCTGGGGGTCTCTCTTATCCATTACGTAGCCGTGCAAAAACGCATCGGCAATGGAAGCGATCGGGCAATGGCCAGGCCATCGGCCACCGAGAGAAATATTCCACCCCTACCAGGAAAAATGTGTTCCCTCTCTGCGTGGCTGGGAAAGGTCCCAGAATGTCGAGCACGACCAACTCGTTAATCCGGGACACTGAGATGGACTGCAACGGAGGCTGGGACTTCCTCAGCAGTGGCTTTCTGCATGCGCAGTCCGTACAGCCCTTGACAAAATGCTACATTTAACACGCAGGCTTTTGCGACCAATATCATCCATAATAGAGTTTTTTTGGGTTAGATCGCGTAAATATATAAATGTGTCGTTAAAACCCGCCACCACCCGACAGCCAACTAGTAAGGGTTGTCACATAAACAGAACGTGCCAATTCGTCACTAGTACAGCACACCGGTGTATTGGAGAGCCAAGCCACAACATTTACAATCTGAGTACGACGTTTCGCCAGTAATTACGAGATTCATTAGGCGACGATTTGTGGAGATGTCTGTTTTTTGGCATGCATTTAAATAATGTATTTTTTATGCATGCCTATAAAGGGCACCACACTTCAATAGGGATTACCGTTGGTATGGCTATTTTAATACACGCAATAGACAGGAATGACAAGATCAAAGGGCTCCGATAATGCACATGCATAATGTACGTTGACTCAGTAATCCTGCCCGCCCACTTTGCGCAAGAGCGCAGAAGCATGGTCACCACATCTACGCCTCTATATAAGAAACGAAACAGTTAGACATCTCCACAAATCTGGCTTTCGCCTGATGAAGCTAGTTGTAATTACTGGCAAAACGTCATACTCATATTGTAAATGTTGTAGCTTGCTGTACTAGTGACGAATTGGCATGTTCTGTTTACGTGACAACCCTGACTAGTTGGCTGTGTCGGGTGGTGGCGGGTTTTAACGACACATTTATATATTTACGCGATCTAACCCAAAAAACTCTATTATGAACGTCAACAACGTCTTCCGCACCCCGAGGTGTAACAATTTATCCTCGTGCACCACCCGCGTCAATTGTCCCTGCAGGGTGGTGGGATCCACAATACGGTGACGGTGCAGCCCCTCATTCCACCTTATCAAAAGACCGTCCCGAAGAACCGATCGCAGGGCATTTGTAGGAGCAGACTCTTTGTGCCCCAACTCAGCACGACGCTGCAAAGCCACAAGGGACACATCCTCCATTTGCAACCACCCCCACTCGGCACTCGTGAGATTCAAAGTACTGTCCCCTGGCACGACCACCTTGGTGGGTTCCCCCTCATTGAGCGCCGCTATGACGGCCAGAGACCCCGCCACCGGAGGTTTACATCGGCCCGTGCCTGACGAACATGCACAACGCACCCCCGGGGGCAAGCGGGACAACACATCAACGTTACAATGTCGCACCCCTTTATGGTAAATCACTCGGAATGAGTACTCCTGAAGTATTTACAGCCACCGTGAGAGCTGGCCAGAAGGTTGGTCCACTCGCAGGGAGTACTGAAAGGCCGAGTGATCCGTGCGACCAACAAAATCCCTGCCATATCGATAAGGCCTGTACTGTTGTACAAAGTACACCATGGCCAAGTGTTCCCTACAGGTGACATAATACCGCTGTTCTGCGATGGACAGGACGTGGCTGCCATACGCAAGTACCCTCTCCTCTCCATTCTTAACCTGGGACAGGACAGCTCTTATGCCTGTGTTGCTAACGTCTGTATCCAGAACAAACGGCAGGGAGAAATCCGGATATTCAAGGGGGGGCGTGTTGGAAAGGCGATCACGAAGGGCTACGAACACAGCCTCCTCCTCGACCCCCACTTGAATTTCTGGTTCTTGGCAGTCAGGGCATGGAAAGGTTTAGCCACCGTGGCGAACTGCGGCACAAATCTACAGTAGTACGATGCGAACCCAACAAAACTGTGCTCCTCACCCACAGACTTGGGGTCGGCCAATCTCGCACGCATGCCATTTTCTCAGGGTCCGTGGCTATTCCATCCAAACTAACGATGTGACCCAAGTAACACACGGAGGTTTGCAGCACATGACATTGAGCGGTTTTAAATTTTAGACTTGCCGAGCGCATCCTATAGAACACAGATCGCAACCACTGAAGATGCTCTTTGAAAGTGCGACTGAACTCAATAATATCATCCAAATAGATGAGGCAGGAGTCCGACTGCAGGCCAGCTAGGACTAATTCCATAAGCCACTGGAAAGTGGCCAGGGCCGATTGCAAACCCATCGGGAGGCAATTCAACTGGAACAGTCCCTGGGGCGTTCGGAATGTAGTTTTAGGTTTAGAGGACTCCTCGAGGGGAAGTTGCCAAAATCCCGATAATAAGTCCAGTGTTGAAAAAAACACGCACCGGACAACGCATCCAGGGAGTCATCCATTTGCGGAAATGGGTGTGCATCGGCCACTGAGACCTTATTTAATTTGCCAAAATCCACACAGAACCTTAAACTGCCATCGTACTTTTCAACCAGCACCACAGATGCTCCCCAAGGACTGGTAGAAGGAGAAATGATATCGGCGGCTAACATTTCCTCCTCTGCCTGTTGCACATGCTCTTTCACCCATGGGCTCAACCGATACGAGTTCTGACGAATCAGGGCAGCCCCACTCATATCAATGTGGTGTTGCACAGGGAGGTTCGGCCAATATCAAACTTGCTCTTACTGAACACATCCGAAAACTCACGCATTAGCCACCGTAACTCTCCCCACTGTGCCGGGGACAACAGTGCGTTTTCCTGACACAACGACTCTGCCCACGTCCTGCCTAAACCAACACCTTGGTCCACCGCACCCACAATCCCGGCGGGCGCAAGCCCAGCACCCTCGAAACACACAGCCATCGCGTGAGCCAGCATCGTCCCCGCCTGACTACAGCCGTTCCCAGCCCCGCATTAAGCACCTGCAAAAATGGTTCAGGTGAAGGATCGTCTGCGCACTGACCAATACCAGGCCACGGGTCGCCATATTAGACGGAGTCAAGAGGACGCCCGCCTCCGGGTCAGAAATTTGCAATTATTTGCAATAACGTAATGGCACCAACATTTGCGAGTCTGGCGGGGTTTGCACCGAGTCCCTGGCAAGGGCCTGGACTCTGACACCCGCCATTGTACATTTATATGGAGACTGCAACAAACACAGTCGATGGCCTGACGGCATCTCCACGCAGCCTTGATCAATCAGGATATTGAGGGGCATCCTACTAAAAAAAATTTGTACCCAAGAGGCAGGCACCGCTAGCATCCTCAAGATCAAAACAGGCCCGGCCCACCGCAATCTCGCAAATCTCAACGTGGGCCTTTATCTGCCCTACCATCCCCATTCTCCCTCCATTTGCCGTGATGCATGCATTCAACACCGGCATTCACCAACGGTAACAAATAAAAAATCATAACCCGAGATAATCGTGGCGGAAGCACCTGTGTCCACTAGGACACGATCTTCGATACCCTGGATGGAACCCATCACCGACTAGGAACCAACCGCGGCCGCAATCATCTGGCGCGCCAACTTCCTCCACTGTGTGTTTGAGCTAGGCCACCCTTTTTCGGCTAACTCCTGCCGCTCAGCGGCACTATCAGCTAGATGTCAGGGCTGGGATGTGGCCATCGGCAGGGCGGATGACGTCAGAGCCGTCGTCGGGGGTCGAGCGTAGTTCTGGCACCCCTGGCCACAATGGAAACAGTTGACAGCGGGCCTCCGCAGCAGGCGATCTCCCTCTGCCCTCGGTCTCCAGCCCCTGGGTCATCGCGGGGCCTCCCCACGACTCCGACTCCATGCTGGAACCGTGGCCGCGACCTCCCTGTCCGGTGGCGGGTCCATGGCAGGCTGTACCCCAATGCCCCATGGCGACCAGTCAGCCGGGTCGTCTTCTCATCCGGGTTCCCCCGTCCACACCACCATCTGGGACCACTGGTGCAGGCTCTCATGGGCCGGCAAGCATCTGGCAGCCAAACGAGACATCTGCGCATCTTTGTCGATTACTGGCAGGACAATCCCCATCTCCTGCGCTAGCCCCAACATCCTCTTCATAACGAGAGAGTCGAGGGCCTTCGGGTCCACCGCCGGGTATGCCGCATCTCCCAATGCCAACAGCGCGCTGCGGTAGGCGAGAGGCGTGTCGGCCTCCTCTCGCCTCTGCTGTAGGAATTTATTGCACGTGTTAGAAGGCAGATCGTACACGGCCACCATCTCGCTATACGCACTTTTAAGGGTGGCCTTTTCTCGGCAGGATTGGCCTGGAATACCGCAAGGGCGTCGTCATCTAGTGCCATCAGCAGAGCTCCCAAGGCTTCCTCCTCGGTCTAGTCCACTGACCGAAACTCTGCTTCGAAGTGCTGGGTGAAAACACTCCAGTCGCCAGCCGCTGCGACAAATTCCTGTACCTGAGGCAACCGACGGGGCCGATCAGCTCCTCTCCCATGTGTTGCTGGAGCCGTCGCCGCCTCTGGCGATTCCCGTTCATGTCACAAAATGGCGGCCCCGGCCGCGATTCTCCCACGTTTTGTGTAACACGTGGTCTTCTCTGCCTGGACGTTGGTCGCCGGCGCTTGCTTTGCTCTCTCCGGCGAGGTTCGTTCGGCCAGACCCGTCGTTGCAGTCACGCTCATGAGTGTAACAAGCTGCGTGACCGTCGCCCGCAGCAGCTCGAGTTTGCGTCGCCACCATCCGCCATCCATCTTTGGACTGCGGCTGCTGGAAAATGGCCTCCGTCTCCTCCGCCTCTGGCGCAATCAGTCCTGCGGCCGCGGGGTCGGTAACCAGGACCATGGTTCCGTGAGCTGCTGGGGGGCTCCGCGTATCATCCTTGTCCTCGTTGGAAGACACTATAGGTGGGTTCCGTTTCTTCTGATATGTCGACTTTTTCCTTTTTGGTTTAACACGTAGGCTTTCGCGACCAATATTATTCATAATCAACGTTTTTGGGTTAGATCGCGTTATTTATAAATGTGTCGTAACCCTCCACCACCCGACACGGCCAATCAGCAAAAAAGTGTCACGTTGACAAAAGACAAATAGTTCACTGCTTTAGCCCACCGGTGTGTTGAAGCGTGAAACCACAACATTTACAGTTTTTGAGTATCACGTTTCGCTGGTAATTGCATCCAGCATCATCCGGCAATTTGCCAGAATGGTGAGGCTCTGCTCTTGCTCCCGGTCTTAAATAGAGCAGAAGCAGGGTGACGTCATCATTTAACTCATCAGGTGCAACGATTTTAGACGGAGGGGGGGTTATTGTAATTATATACTAGATTAGTAATCAGGCAATTGTACGATGTGAGTTATAGATTAGTAATCAGTTGTAATGTGTGTTATTGTAATTATATGCTACGTTAGTTCCCCTATAAGGAATTGTAATATGTATTATTTAATAATACGCTTCCAGGCCGCACTAAGCCTGTAGCTGTCCGAGCGGTTAAAGTTATTTCTGTTTCTCTCAATTTCAATGGATTCTCTAATTAGTCTTTGCCAGTTGTAAATCTTTTACACAACACTTCAACGTTATTAAAATCAATTGAGTGTCCCTGTTGGCAAGCATGTTCTGCCACTGCCGACAGTTGTGTTTGAGATAGTTTAATATTTATTTGGTGTTCTTTTATTCTTACACTAATGTTACGCCCAGTCTGTCCAATATAGCATCTGCCACATAAACAATTAATCCGATATACACCTTCTGTTGATAATTTAGGTAATTCGTCTTTATTGCAAGTTACTAGTTTTTGAATTTTGTGTACTGTACCAAATCTTACTGTAATGTTTTGCTTTCGCAAAACACGGGCTAATTTGTCAGTTACTCCTGAGATATATGGTATTTTAATTGTTTTAACAATCTGATCACTTTCAGCAGTGTTTCTTTGCGATCATGATTTGGCATTTAGTGCTCTTAATTTGAGCATTATTGTAGCCATTCTGTCTTAGTGCTTCTTTAACATGTTTAATCTCTCTCACTAGACTTTCACCATCTGACACTATTTTAGCCTGATGTATGAGCGTCTTGATAAGAGAGGATTTCTGAGCTGGGTGATGATGCGAATCTGCATTCAGATAGGCATCAGTGTGCATTTGCTTTCTGTAAACGCTGTGTTATTTTACCATTTAGGCCGTGTCCAAGTAAAATATCCAGGAACGGGAGTGTGTTATTCACCTCCATTTCCATGGTGAACTGGATGGCTGGGTTTTGTGCAATGAGATGATTTTGAAAATCGTTAAGTGTATCTTTACCATGTGGCCAGACAACCAAAGTGTCATCCACATATCTAAACCAAAAGGATGGTTTTAATGTGCTCGAGACAAGTGCTCTTGTTTCAAAATTTTCCATGTACAAATTTGCTAAAGCAGGAGATAACCACTTCTGACTCCAAATGTAGTGAGCAACTTCCGAGACACGACTTGTAGAGGGCTCCTTCTTTATTTCTCACACTTTACAGGCAGAGTCACTGAGTAACATATACACTGGGCTACGTATAGCTTACCCACTCATACAGCTACATCGCCGGCGTCTCACTATATAGCTGGCTGACTATACAGCGACGACGACGATGGGGACTGTACAGCGGACCAGCCACCTACTCGCTGGAATCCAAATTGACCACTTACACGTGTCATTAAAAACATACTATGCAGGAGATACGTTATGGGAATTGTGTGTAAATAGCACATTTCGTGGATGATATTTGCCTATTGCGTGTACGCAATATCTGCAGATGCTTCTAAAGCTTTGAGAAGTTATCAATCTATCTCATCACTTTCTCTTTCATCACTTTATCTCATCGCTTTCTCGCATCATATTCTCTCTCATGACGTTACCACATTACTTTCTCTCTCTCTCGATGCAGTCGTGTAGAGTTCCAGATGCGATTCGCGGATTGCCAACATCTCGGATAGCAAATTCTTGAATAACGAGGGAATTCTGTACACTATTGCTTACAAAAATACATAATTGAGGGGTGCCCATTTCTATAGTGCCAACACAAATTAACCAGATTCGATGACTGGAAGTTAGTCGTTACACTTCTTCAGCTGGACGTTGTGGTTGAATTTTGGTTTTAGGCTGAACTCGTCCGTCCCTACAGTGTAGAGGAGGTCTCTCTACACTGGAGGCGCAAATGACGTTAGAAGGCAATGTTGGATATACTCTCATGATGAGTCTCAACAATTACGAAATTACTAAACATTGCAGTCGACTTGCTATTCTTCTGCTGCCTAGATGTTTTTTTAAAATGCCACAATATCAGCTCTTTCGAGCTGGTGGTCGCCACAAGCTTGTGCACAATAAACGCAGCAACCTTACGTCGTATCATCTCGGCGTGCAATCATGCTGGGGTTCCTGTCAAGATTTGCCATTGAATACCTTTTACATGTATACTGCATTGTCGACATGTTATTGCAATGATAGACTCACAATGCATTTAACACTGGCGAATATAAAATGGCTTATTCCCACGAACAATGTTTTGAATGGATGCTCGTCTGCCTGTGCTTTCTCCACCCGCCATCTCTCCAGGAAATAGAGGCCAGTGCGCGGAAAAAGTTCATTGCCCGTGCTCAGCAAATAGATACATTTTCTCGTCTTTTCTTCCCACTCTCCTTCTTCGTCTTCAATATCCTTTACTGGGTCACCTTCAAGGTGATGCTGAAGAAATGACTCCAAGTGCCGCCACGATCCACGTCCCCATTGTTTTGTCGCAGCAGAAGCGGCGGCAGAGGCATCAGCCAAAGTGAATGCTTGTAAACATTGAAGGCATATAAATTTTGTTTATTTGATATCAGATGAAAACAAATGTTTTCATTAAAACTACAGTACCGTGTCGCATATCCGACTATCAATTGATCAAATAATCGCCACATCCCGTGCTGCATCCTGCATCCTTCAACTATAATTCTAAGAAATATTTGCACATCCGACCTTTTCTCATAGTCGCCTGTAGGGCTGAACGATTTGGGGAAAATATCTCATTACGATTTTTCTTACAGATATTGCGATTTGATTTGAGATTATTTTTTTTTAAGTCAAGCTTCAGTTCAATATTCATTGTGTAATAGATTTTAAATGTGATGGAGCATTACCACATGTTACCATCAAAATATGAAATGCTCTATATATTCTAATGCAAGGATGAGAAATTAAAATATATGAATTGCTTCCAACATGTTTTATTAAAATATTTTCATTAAAAAATAACAATCAAACATAGAACAATTGTTAAGTTAAATAAATACAGTTATAAAAAAAAAACATTCCAATAATAAAGTAATAGGACTTTTCAAATGGCAAAAATAGTAGCCTTTGCGATTTGCTAATCGCATTGTTTCAAATTTCGATTTGAAATCGATTAATCATACAGCCCTAGTTCCCAGTGAGTCGGATACGTGGCGTTGCACTGTATGAACTTCTAAAGAACTGTATATACTTTACATATTCGCTGGGTCATGCATTTTTATTACCAAGCTCATGTAAGCGACATTTCATGGCATGTTTTAAACATTTTAAACAAATGTGATGCCATAGGATGTTTTATACAACCACAAAGCATTGCAGTTTTTCGTTAGAATGCATGTGGTATATATATGGATAATTAAATAATAGCCTAAGAGTTAGGTAAAAGCCAAAGGCGCAGCCCTGTGATTTCTTACTCAAGCCACTTCTGGCAGAAGGGCCTTGGCGACAGCGAGCAGGAGGGCATTTGAACGATCCTTCCAGGCTGGCCAGATGTTTTGAAAGACATTCGGAGTACCCACAGTTTTCCCCACCACGGACGCGACCTGCCGGTCAACTGTGGCATTACACATTTATATTGCTAGGTGGACAGGGTTGGGGGAATTTTATGAAACTTGCCCCACTGTTTTGATTGCCACACCGGGAGATTGAATCAAATGAGGCGACCTCTGTATTGCATGTCCAGTGTGCTGACCATTAACACCATGGCAGAAAATGAAAGCATATATGCTGTAGTTCAATTTCATTTTGGACACATCTGCTGCTATTGGTACAAAGATGAAAAAATATTTACGTATGTAACTACAGTACTCCAACTTGCTCACCCTCGCTGACTCATTCAAAGCCTTATATTGTTTTTTACGAAGTGTCTTTTCATGGGAAGCTCGGAGTTGTGTCATATAACCTTTGTTATGTTCGTGATGTAGTGTGCTGTGCCTTGGTTTAATTTGCACGTTGCTGCATGAAAAGACCTTTACAGAGGTCTGTGTAACGGTTTTTACGTATGGAAATAGGACATCTCAATTCTTATGACCACAAGCAGGGACCCGCCATAGTATACACATACATGAATCTGCCACTGCGACGGTTGGGGTACAGCAATATTTTTTTCGCGACAGTGGGGACTGATGATGACGACAAATCTCCCTGCAGTTTAGACATTCTCAATTGTTATGTTCAAGGTTGGTGAGACCCACTTTTGTTGTCATTCGGTCGTTTTACATGTGGAGAATAGACATTGTAAATGAGTTGTAGACGAATCCAAAGAGTACCAAGGGATTTCAGGTGTATTTTGTATTGCCAGGTGAGAACTCCAAGACCGGCGGAGTCTTATTTGGAAAAGTGACCTGCATCTCCAAAATAACAAAAGCAAAACAAATAAAATTAAGTTCAGCAATGGGCAATATAGAAATCACAGCAAAAACAACTGTGATTTTAAGTCTTGAGTGTTGAAGCTTTCGTGACTGCAGGAATCCATACTCTTTGGTTCTTTCGGTAAAGTCACGTAATTAGAAATAAAATAAAACAAATCACGACGTTTCGATCGCAATACAAACGGTCGTCATCAGGCAAAGGAGTTAGCCTCTAAAGACAAACTGTTTATAAAGGTTTTGGGATGGGCGTAGCCCAAGTATATCAACAGCACCAGGAACAAAAACATTTTATTCGCAAAGCTTTTTCTCCAACCATGGAGAAACAACCCCCGGAGAAGCTGATCAAAACCATCACGTTACCATACATAGCAGGTGTTACCAAAAACATTTCCAAAATCTTAAACAAACACAAGATCCAAGTCCGATTCAATACAGTACACAAAATAAGTGATCTAATCCCATCTGTGAAGGATGTCATTCCTGACATGCAATATCCTGGAGTTTACAAACTGAGTTGTACCTGCGGTACCAGTTACATTAGGGAAACGAAACGACATGTCTCGGACCGTGTTCGTGAACACAAGGCAGATCTGAAATACGGCAGAACCAATACCTCTGCCGTGACTGACCAATGTTATAACGCTGTGGGCTCGCATGATATTGTGTTTTCCGAGACCAAGGTACTCTGCAAACCTTCGGGGTACTATCAAAGGTTTGTTCATGAAGCCATCCAGATATATAAACATAGACATAACTTCAACCATGAAGATGGATACAAATGTAGCAATAATTGGAAAGATGTTATTAACCAGGTAAAATCTTAACTGTTTATGGTTGTTCCATCATGTCTGCCGGGTACTAGTCTATTTTTACGAGTTAATTTCCCCCCGCATCCCCAGCCTTCCCAGCCTCCCACTTTCAGCCCCGTCCACTCCCCCCCCCCAGCTTCACGTCCTCTCTCCCCCTAGCGCTCGCGCAGCCCCCCCACCATCCCCTACCCCCCCTCTCTCACCCCCCTTGCTCCTCCCCCCTTTCTTACCTATATAACCTCTTGCGATGGCAGCTCTCTCGCCCACTGCATTGGCATTGTTGCTGCATTGGCATTGCTGCTACATTGCCATTGTTGCTGCATTGGCATTGTTGCTGCATTGGCACTCGTGCACCGCCCATGCTCCTGGTGCTGTTGATATGCCCATCCCCAAACATAGACACACAGAGACCTAATGCCTCTGTGTCGTGGCCTTAAATAGAGAGAGAGGGGGGGGGGGTCTGCTGGAGCAGAGAAATTAGCATGTCAATGAAAGAGCTGTGTGGAAATATACCCTGCGGCGGCAGGGGGAGAGAAAAACCCAGCAAGTCTGGTAAATTTTAGAGAGAGTTGTGTGGAAATCCAACCCAAAGCGGCCGGGGGAGAGAGAAAGAGCGAATGGACCTATGAGAGCCTGGCAAATTTTAGAGAGAGAAATAGGCAGTTTTAGAAAACAAACGTAGCAAATTTTTGGAAATGTAATGCAATGCAACACAGAGAGTGGGCTAACACACAGTTAACGCATAACCTGGTTGATTATATTCTCCAAAAATTGCTAAATTAGAGCTGTGTGGAAATCCACCCCACGGCGGCAGAGGGAGAGAAAACCCCAGCAAGCCTGATAAAGTTTCGCTCTTTCTCTCCCCTGGCCGTTTCGGGGTGGATTTCCACACAACTCTTTCTAAAATTTACCAGACTTGCTGGGTCTTTCTCTCCCCCTGCTGCCGCGGGGTGGATTTCCACACAGCTCTTTCATTGACATGATAATTTCTCTGCTCCAGCAGACCTACCTCTCTCTCTGCACCTCCTCTCTCTCTATTTAAGGCCACGACACAGAGGCATTGGGTCTCTGTGTGTCTATGCTGTGTGTCTCTCTCTGTGTGTCTCTGAAACTCTGTTTCTCAGTCGTTAATTGACCCTATCGCCAAGTCTCACACGATTCGAAGATTTATTCAGTCTAATAAAACTTGCAAAAAAAAAGGTCAACAATGACCGTTGATTTGGGTCCAGGTTACGCGATTTTTTGGGCCGACAAGGAGCGCGAGCGACTGGAACAACAACAGCAGCAGCGGCTTTCTTGCGTTGCCTTACGAGCCTGAGGTAGGACTGCAGCATCATCATCATCTTCGTCATCATCTTGCACCGCCGATGGATAGGATAGCAAGCAGAGTGCTGTGATCGTTAGGATTGGTTTAGGGTTATTATAATTGAAAAAATAAATGAGGTCAAACTACAATACTCGTGAACAACCAAATGCTATCTAAGGACAACGTTTTCCAACATACTGCAGAATTGTTCATGAAATGTCAGTGCTCGTATTTCTCTCACCCGAACTTAACCCGAACGATAATAAATAGAGGTTTATTTTTTTGGGGTTATATCGTGTAAATATAAATGTCGTTAAACCTACCACCACCTGACAGCCAATTAGTAATGTTGCCACGTAAACAAAACATGCCAATTAGTTACTAGTTCAGCATACCGGTGTGTTGGGGAGTAATCCTCAACATTTACGATTCGAATATAATGTTTCGCCAGTAATTACAAAGAGCATCATTACTAACCTTACTAATTGGCTGCGTTGGGTGGTGACAGGTTTAACGACATTTATATTTACACGATCTAACCCAAAAAAAACCTCTTATGGATATTGGTCGCGAAAGCCTTCTTGTTAAACTGACTAACCATAACCGTTTGACCAAGCTTAGGGCATGAGTCAAATCTGTCTAGGGCCAATCGTGATCAGGCTGGGTGCTTTTCAGCAACAGACTAAAGCTTTGTCTTCAGCTGCTCATGACATTTGTCTTCTGACTGTTTCGACATTATGATAACTAATTTTATGCACCACATCGCAATATTTTGTTGACCAGGGTTGCGAATCGCGGTAAAATAACTAAAATAAATAATAATTATTGTGAAAATGTGTTTTTTTAATACTACGCACCGATGTACCGCCAATACGTTTACATGTGAAACGTATTTTGAGAATAACGAATGCAGCGGGCCTTGTGATGCATGTGTTGACAGAGTAGTGTAAAGAATCACCCTGTGAGCCATTCTGCACAGCAGCTTGTGGACAGCTCGAATTTCTGTACCGGTCAACAGTGGGGCACAGGGTATTGTTGAGTGGTGACACCACCACCATAAAACCCTTACCCTTGCAAAGAAGTGAGTGGGGGTGTGGAGAGTGGGAGGGCAGTGGGAGGCTGGCTGGCACCAGAGTCAGTGAAGTGCTTATGGATATCATGACCCTGCTTTAAATGGGTAAAACATTCGCAATCACATTCGCTGATGAATAGAATAACTTGATGAAGAAGCCTGCAGAGTGGGGGTCGATACAAATATGAGTAACTTAAGAGATCATGCACAAGTTAGCCAATTAAATGAAGATATCTGTCAGAGAGGGCTCCAACTGGGAAACACATCTCAGTATTGGATGGAAACTGAGAGCAGAAAATTAGCATGTTAAAGACACCTTAAGAAACGTGGGCTTGGGCAGGACAAATAAGGGATGAAGGCCGGTGGTGGAGACTTATGACGGAGTGGAATCCAAGGGAGGGAATGCACCCAAAGAATGGAGTGATTAAATCTGCTTGTGTGCAGGAATGAAATGGATTGTTGCACCGACTTGCCAATATTAGTACAAATACTATACCTGCGCCCTTTTTAATATTTATACTAAGGCTACAAAGTAAATAAAGAGGAGAAAAAAACCCCATTATCATCTGAAAATTATCAACAATGCGGTTGATTATCAAAGCGTATACTGTGGCTCCTTCACATTCTGGAGAATTGATGGTAAGGATGCTTAAATTGTGTTATTATAGTAGCATTCATGCTCCTGGAATAAATAGTTTAAACCTTAATACAGGTTAAATTGATTTAAAGCTTTCGTGACTGCAGGAATTCATAATCTTTGGGTCTTTCGGTAAAGTCATGTATATAGAAAAATAATAAATCACGACGTCTTGATCGCAACACCGGCAATCGTTTTCAGGTGAGAGAAAGAAAGCGACTGAAACAAGGTCATTAATAGGCCTGAGATGGGAGTCCCCTCAGGGTAAGAGGGTGGGGCTAGAGATTGCCATTGTATTGTGAGAGATTAGCATGTCAAAAAGGTCTACATCTGATTGGGACCATGTAGATAACATGACAGCCTCGTCAGCCGCCTCAATGTCAGCCAAATGCAAAGTTAACCTGATTTCTAAATTCAGCCTCATGTCTAAGAAGACGCCTAATCCACACATTAAAAAGTTAGATGTTAACAATATTGTTATCAATCAGAGTTACAGCCTAATTTCCGACAGCCTAAAATCGGTACTAGCTAAAGGGTTGAATTTCGCAGTCACCCCTAAACACATCCTAGTTGAGGATATCATTGCCCAGGTAGATGTAGCCCTCAACGCTAAGAAACCCATTAGCAATAACAGCAAGGATGAGCGTTTTGACCTTGCTCAACTGAAAAAGATAGATAACATAGTCGTCCTCTCAGCTGACAAGGGCAATGCCACTGTCATCATGGATAAAACCACATACAATAACAAAATTCAGGACCTACTTAATAATGGCAGCTATACCAAAATCAATAGAGATCCTACCAACCGCCTGGTCACGAAAATCAACAATATAATCACTGATTCGACATCTTTAATCGAACCAACCAAGCTGCTTGCTCTAAAACCCTCTGCTGCTAGACCACCCAGATTTTATAGCTTACCAAAAATTCATAAAGAAGGTACACCGCTCCGTCCTATCGTCTCCACCATTGACTCACCCACCTACAAACTGGCCCGATTTCTGTCTGAGACCTTGCTTCCATTCACTGGCAAGACCACCTCAGCTGTACTTAATCCAGCTAATTAAAGACATCTCACTATCTCCAGGTGATTTGCTTGTTAGTTTCGATGTGGTCTCCCTGTTCACCAAAGTTCCTGTTCCTGACACCATTGCAATCATTGATGATTTGGTCCATCAAGGACTGAATGCTGATGTTCCAACCCTGGTGAGACACTGCCTTACCAACACTTACTTCACCTGGAATGGTACATTCTACAAACAAGATGAAGGTACTCCAATGGGTTTTCCATTATCGCCAGTGGTAGCCAATGTTTTCATGGAAAATATTGAGACAGATGCCATCCAGGCATCCACCCTATGTGGAAGAAATACGTAGATGACACGTTCGTAATCTGGCCACATGGCCCGCTAGCAATGAACAAATTTCTCACCCACATCAATCCCATACAACCAGCCATCAAATTCACCATGGAAGTGGAAAAGGAAGGCAAGTTACCATTCTTGGATGTTTTAATCGAAAAGAGACCAGAAGGCTCATTGGGACACTCTGTCTACAGAAAGGTCACCCACACGGATGCCTATCTAAAACCTGACTCCCACTACCATCCAGCCCAGAAGAATTCCGTCATCAAAACCCTACACCATAGGGCCGTTGCATCTCTGACCAGTACCAGCTAGCCAGTGAACTGGAACACGTACACCAAGCCCTCAAGATGAATGGATATTCGGACTGCACAATCCGCAAAGCTGTCACCTCAACCTTGGGGAGAGAACCATCTGAGGACCCAATCAAAACCATCACCTTGCCATACATAGCAGGGGTTACCAAAAATATTTCCAAAATCATGAACAAATACAAGATCCAGTTTCGATTCAACACAGTACATAAAATTCGTGATCTGATCCCATCTGTGGAGGATGTGATCCCTGGCATGCAATACCCCGGTGTCTACAAACTTTGCTGTGGCTGCGGCAGTAGTTACATTGGGGAAACTAAACGACATGTCTCAGACCGTGTTCGTGAACACAAGGCAGATCTGAAACATGGTAGGACCAATACCTGCATTGTGGCTGATCATTGTTTTAACGCTGTGGGCTCACATTAAATTTATTTTCCAAGACGAACGTACTATGCAAACCCACTGGCTATCATCAAAGATTTGTCCATGAAGCCATCCAGATATATAAACATAGACACAACTTCAACTGAGAAGATGGGTACAAATTGAGCAATCATTGGAAGGACGTGATTAACCAGGTAAAGTTTTAACCTGCTGCGATGTTTCCATCCTTCTTGCCGATGTTAGCTGACTCTCTGAGTTGCATTACTCGGTTGGATGTCTTTGTATTGACAGGCTGGATGTCCTACTCGATTTGCCACCGATGCATCATTGACATGCTAATCTCTCACAATACAATGGCCACTTCCACAGCCTCAGGGAGACCATCTCTATCCCCACCCTCTTACCCTGAGGGGACTCCCATCTCAGGCCTATATAAGACCTTGTTTCAGTAGCTTTCTCTCTTTCACCTGAAGACGATTGCCTGTGTTATCGAAATGTCGTGATCTATTATTTTTCTATATACGTGACTTTACAGAAAAACTCAAAGAGTATTAATACAGGTTTTTTGTTTTAGATCGCGTAAATATAGCAATGTGTTGTTAAACCTGCCACCACCTGACACAGCCAATTAGTAAGGGTTGTCACGTAAACAGAACATGCCAATTCGTTACTAGTGTAGTGACATAGCGCTGACTGTTGGACAGCAGCAGCAACTGCAGGTGGGCACTTAGCGCACATGCCGCTGAGCATATACACGGGTGTGCCAGCAGGGTGGAGGAACTGGGGCAAGGGTCATGGTAGACCTCGTGTGCAAGCCCCTGGAACCCTCTAAAGGGTTTGAGAAGGGAGGCGTGGCTCGGGCGGAGCCAAGCATCACTGAGGAGAATTAAAGCAGCGGAGAGCAAGAGCTCCGGGCTGCCGGTTCTGGAATTGGATTAATCTCGTCGTCGCTGTCGTCGTCGCTGCCCTCGTCGCTGCCGCCTTCGCCCGATCATTGTGTGGCTAGACAGTAGTTGGCTGTCCCGGTCGACGCCGTCGGTAAAACACGGACAGGGTCGTGTCTGGGACGGGTCGTGTGGCAGCGGGGTCATGTGTGGGAGAGAGAGGGGGCTCGAGTGATGGCGGGAGCTCGGCATCAAAAATAAAAGGGCAGAGCGGTGCCTCCTGTGACCACCTCATCCCTGGCTGACTATGTGTGTAACGCACACCACCCGCATGCACAGACGACACTACACAAGTACAGCACACCAGTGTGTTGGAGAGCAAAGCTATAAAATGTTTTGCTTTGCTCTCCAACACACTGGTGTGCTGTACTTGTGTAGTGTAATAATGCTGGCTTCTGAGGGAAAAGGTGTACTGACAGCAGAGGGCAGTATACACGCCAGCAGAGAGAGATGTATGGGGGTGAAGGGAACTAGAGAGAAGCTCAGGAAGAGGTTAATCTGGAAGCCCGGAAACCTGCTAGTATGTTCCAAAGAAGGGGCGTGGTGAGGGCGGAGCGAGGCCACACCGGGAGGATAAAGGGGGGCCTGGGGGGAGAGCCCGGGGCTGTTGCTGGAAGTGGATCCCCTCGCTATGTCCCTGTTCATCACCTTCGTCGCTGCTGTCTTGACCACCCTTAGACGCCGCTAGCTAGACAGCCTGCCAACTGTACTAGCTAGACAGTGGCGTCAAATGAGACGGATGTGTGACTAGTGTGTAAGCATGTAGGGTGTTTGTTTCTGTCTGACAGGCGTCACCCTGTCATTACACATGTAAACCAACCGATTTTCTGCAAAATGGATTGTCAACCTTAATACCTTATTGAATGGAAGGAAAAACTGGGGTAGTGTATATAATTCCTTGTGGAAATTGTGATGGTTCATACATTGGTAAGACAGGTAGTAAGCTGTGTATCCATATGAAAAAGAAATGCTTCCTCTATTCGTATTGAAAAAATGGGGGGAAAAATCTGCTGTTGCCTCACATTTGCAAATAAACTGCACATGTGACAAATATTTATTCAGCTACAATTATTGTTCCAACCCTTAACAATGCCAGAAGAATACGTTTATATTCTATTCACACAAGTTAATCACTCAATTATTTCATGAAAAAAGTCAATCACCTGCCTAATGATTTGAAATCATTAACCACATACAGAAGACTCGAGGTTACAAGCGCTGTTTAAACAGCCATCTTTCCTGAAGTTTACAATGGAAGTGATGAGACAGGTAATTGTTTCCTTACTCACCCATGGAAAATTTAATTAATGAAACATACAAATGAAAACATTTCAAATATTGTCTTACGATGATTTGTAAAAGGGTAGTTCTTTTAAGTACATTTTAATGTAAACAATTTTAGCACTATATAACTTATTAAAGAGTTTGAGTGGATATTTTAAATTAAATATTGTTTTATTGCAGTGGGACTGTAAATTATTGGTCCATCTCACCTGCTGAGGGTATGACCCTACCCTCAAAAAGTGGAGTTGTGCCATTTGGCTGCGTGGACATACTCTGAATAACGGTCATTGAGCTGAAGAGAAACTGGTTGGCTTTTGGTGTATGAAAATCTGAGATGGCATTTCACTCCAGTTAGCGCCCTGGTACCTCTCATTGGAATACAAATTTGTTTGCACAGCACATTTTCCTCAGTAACATTCGGCAATGGCAATATATATTTTAATAAAAGAAACATTCTAAACTCCTCAATCGTACTTCAAAGAGGAGGACATAGGAGAGGAGGGGTTCCTCTGACATTCTTTGAAAGTCTGTTGAACCTGTTCTCATAATTATTAAGATATGGATTGGGCCAGAAACGAGTCACAAGTATCCCGTTTCTACTAGCACATGCAAACCAAGCCAGTGCGGCATTCTCGGCATGGATAATTTTCCATTGGCTGTTTACTGAGCTGAGCTGGAATCAAACCGTGATAAGCTCGCCTCACAAGCCATTTGAATCTGGCTCAACGTCAAGGAGGGCCAGGGGCAGTGATATTGAAGTGTTCAATGCATGTGACGTATTCATACCTGAAGAATATTAATAAAATTGGGTCCTGGTAGAACCTTGGAGTATTATAGATGTGTGCGAGCGTGCGAGTGTGCATGTCGTATGTCGGTATGTGCATGCGGAAGTGTGTATATGTGTGTGTCTACTGTATAAGTGTGTTTTTATCCGTGTGTGAGCATGTGTGAATGCAGTGTGTGCGTGTCATTGTGTCATCTACATGCATCTCAATGTCACAGGTGTGTGACTTCAGCAGCACAGTTTTTGCATCGGAAAAACGGTGTCTCCTGACCTGTGACAACCTGGTTTAGAATGGCTTCGTTGTGCGATTGGAAAAGTGGTAGATGCATGTGAGAGTTTGTCTGGGCTATCACGTAAAAAAGGCGAAATTTAAAAACTGCCCAAAAGATTATAGACCAAATTTAGCTTCAAATGGAGTCCACGAGCACAGACAACCACTGATTCACACAAAGTTCAGTCACAGCTTGTATTTGTAATGTGAGGATATATCCGGCTCATTGACGTATCACAACTCGTCATGATGATTGGCTCTGCCGGTCCTGATCTATAGCCAATGGGGGGAAGCCTAGGGGCGTGGCCCTGACGTAATGGAAAGGTGACAGCTGTAAGTAGAGGATTGGTTCTGCTGGCTTTGGCCACAGCCAATGGGGAGATGAGTCAGGGGCGTGGTCCCGGGAGCTTACGAGGGAGCCTGGAATATTCCATGGAGGCTAACCAGGATTGGTGGAAACATACCACGTGACCCGGGTATTAAATAGGGGTGGAGACGAACGACACGTGGTCAGAACGGGAACGAATGGAGGAGGGGGGCCACGCGGGAGCAGGGCTCCGGGTTGCCACGTGGCGGTGCGTCTCTCTCTATCTATCCCTCTCACGCTGCCTGTCAGCAGCGTGAAGGAAAGCTGTAATACAAGTTGAATAAAAGACGGATTCCAGAAGTCGCCTCAACGACCTTTATTACATATTTATAGAAATGTCTTCTCACCCTCAACTCCTAAGCTACAATGGATATGAAACACACACAAAGTTAATTAGTCTCGGGCAGTGGACCTGTCCAGATAACCTGATTCCAAGCGGAAGGGTCAAGCCATTGGGGAATAAAGTACAAAGGGTTCGCAAAGAACACCACGACGGAGTATGCAATGATTTCCTAGGATCACGATGCTATTAGATACACAAGTCAAATTGGCCATATCAAAGTTAACAGAAGTCAAGAATACTTGCGATAAGGTTATACACGATCAACATAGTAATGTACTAGGCTTTAACAATGTAGTACAAATGTGGAACCCAAGGTACCAGGTAAACCTTATTCAAAGGCTAGATCTAAATATGAATTAGAATATGTATTTATACTGGAGGAATCCGATGAGCTATGAAGCATTTTTCACAATGTCCAGTAGGAGCACAGGGTCAGAACGTTACATTACAAAAATACGAGAGGAGCGTAAAGTATAGGAAAGTTAAACAAATCAAATAAAACGCGCACTGAGATACTGTATTATCTTATTTTCAAAAGCAATCTGGCCACATATGATAACCCAACGAAGTGGCTTATCATGTGGAAATTTATAGCAGCAAAATAACCTACATGCATGTTTCTAAATGTGGAGGGGAAAACCGGAGGACCCAGAGAAAAAAATCCATGCGACCACAGGGAAACATGCAAACTCTAAATATACAGGCATCAGGGTCGGCATCGAATCCGCGACCTGTATTCCAGGCGAGGAAGATAGCATCACACCGCCGTGGCGTTCCTTAAATAAATTACAAATACAATTACAAAATACAGTTCGGGTTAAACTACAGCTTGAATGAACCTATCAAAGTCTAAAATCACAGGCTAAAGTCTCAGAGTAAATGTGCCAAACTAGTCTAAAGCATTAAAGGGTATAAAGCATCCAAGATACAATACCAGGAAATCATGGAGGGCAGACAACTCTCAATGCTCAAGTTCAAGTCACTCTTTGCTACTCTTGTGTGCTAAGTCATAGGCTCAGAGATAGGTTTTCAGATTCAGGGACGTGGGAACAGTAGGCCACATCAACTACGAAACTTAACAATTCCGTGACGTGATGGCAACAGTAAGGAGAACATCGTAGTCATAGGGATCCGGTCTCAAGATGAATACAGGGGTGACCAAGGGTTCTGATTTACCGCACTTTCGGGTTAGAAAATCAGAGACTGAAGCTACCACTGGCTCACAAGATGGAATCACAAGATCCAGGACAGTGTAGCAGAAGTTGTTAATACACAGGGCCTTCACCAAACAGGGCCAAAGCGATACAAGGTGAAAGGAAGGCGAGAGCTTGGAGGTTATGAACACAGTTCTGGGCATAGCTAAAGCTAGGCATCACACGACACTGAACACATGATTTTCACCATTGTTTAGTGCCCACCAGAGTCGAACGAGGTGACACTGCAGATATCTATAAGCATCACCATGTAATGACGAGGTGAAGCCCTCCACAAGGTATCGCCCAGGGTCAAAGCGGTGGCACAAAACTGTACTTAACGAGGCAGAGCATCATACAGTCTGTTCTCATATAATTCTGCGTGTTGTTTTCATAACTAAAATTGGATATAACGCGATTCATGTTTTAGGGAACACGTTTTTTTATAATGCGGATGAGAATTGGCTATAACGCGATCGAGGGAACAGAACTGCATCGCACGAGTAGGAATAAGGGTTTGTACGGCTGCCTCGGCGTATTAATTATTGCACAATGTGGGATGCTTCTGGAGTCTTCTAGATGCTACCCACGCGTCTCAGCCTTTGTTCAGCCTGCTTATGTATCTCACGTGTTATCGCGGACTGTGCTTTACTCTATATTATAACCGATTTTTCCATAGCGTGGTGTTCTTCAGCAACACAACTGTCACGTTATAGGAAAACAGACTGTTCAACACGGTTGCACATGATGTGCCTCTTCTTCTTCTGTATGGCTGATGTACATGCAGAGCAACAACTACAATTTCACATTCAGGTGCTCAAGCCAGACAACCGCGCCAGGAGCAGCGGAGTGTGTCGCCGTGATGTCTCCTTCGTGTTTGTGGATCCGGAATTACTTTTGAGGACGCTCTCAAGTATGTTGCAGGATGCATGAAGTGTGCTCCCACTTTGATCTTCTTGAGAACGATGGTGAGGTCCGGGTTGTAGTCGCGTTGCCAGCGAGCAGAGTGGAAGTTGATTGCTGTTTAGGATTGAAAACCAGGTACGATTGTGACGTCACAGCATCGGTGGTGTAAAACTAAAACTAACCTGCCTCACGATGGTCTGTGCATGACACAAAATGTTCAAAATGGGACTTTTTTTGCCCGTATCAAAGTATGAAAAAAAATATCTGAGAATATGTGTTGTCCTTTTTGGCAATGAAACAGGTGTTAAGATGTTCAAACACCAAATTTAAGCATTTTTAAAGGAATGTCTGCATTAATCAGCGCATGTTTTCATATTATCAGAGCATGTTTGTTTGCATTTTCACCACAAATACGTGTGATTAATGCAGATATGATTCCTTGCAGAAGGTTTATATTTGGTGTTTGAACATCTTAACACCTCCTCCTGTTTTATTGCCAGAAAGGGTAAAATCTATTCTTATTTTTTCATACAAAATGTTCAGCTGGGTGGTGCGCATTGTACAGGGTGGTCCAGATGTCTTTTGACCCCCATTTCATTCTCGAAAGCTTTATAGTTTTGTAAGTAAGGTTTACTTAAAACCGAAATGAATATGCAAAAGAAAAAAATGTGTTAGGGGTCAATTAATTGGGGGGGGGGGTCACAAGACACCTGGATCACCCTATACACGACGAGGCTGTGCAGCATGAGGTGCTTTGCTTGGCAAGAAGATGGCATCCGCTCGAGATGGAGGCTGTCCGATTCCAAAAGATTCCTCCTCTTCTTCCAGAAGATGCTTCCTTTTCATTTGACTGTACGGTACAGAGTACTCACCAGAGATGGCGGTGAGTTGAAGAGTCACAGTTCGTGCAATGACCGAAATTTTACCCTAAACAAATATGCAGCCTAATGGATATTACAGAAATAAACCAAGGTCTCCTATTGGTATAAAGAGGCCTCCACGATGATTGGTCGGGACGCAGACTTTTAAAGGGATTGGAGGAATAAGGTTTGAACGAGATCAATCGGAACACAGAGAGTATCCGTTAGAGGGGAAGGACATGGATTGGCTAAAGGGAAAAAAGACAAGGACAAGAAGGTTCGAGAAAGTGGGCTAAGGAATATAAAAGGGGAGAGCGTTTGGAGTGGGGAAGTTCGGAAGAAGTTACGAGCTGAAAGACAAGCACGAAGCCTCGGGTTCTTTATTATGGCTGTGTCCAAATAAAAAGTGGCTCTTACTACTTTGTCGTCAGTCTTTACACTTGTAATGGTGATGTTGCCATAGCGTTTGCTCTCACAGCTGGAATTAGCAATTGGTTATTTGTGCTGATAAAATTATATTACTTCATGGAGTGTCTAATGCCATCACTGCTGAAGTTTTCCTGGACGAGTCACCTATTTCCTGTGATCCAGCCATTTGACAACGCAGCCTCAGGAGCGATAGGCACATTCTTGTGTGGGAGGTGCAGGCCAGATAAACCCACGCACCAGCCTCGTGCCACAAACTGTTCAGCGATGACTCACTGCGACATGTCCACGACCCACTGCTTGTATTGGGTGTTGTCAGTTATGCGTGGATGGCACCAGTTCGTCCCTCTTGTCATATTTAAACACCAAACCACGACCCGGAGCAGATATCATATAACGCAGGGGTGGGGAACCTTTTTTCTGACAAGGGCCATTTGGATATTTTTAACGTCATTCGCGGGCCATACAAAATTATCAACTTAAAAATTTGCCTGTTATATTTGGTCGAACATTTAATTAACTCACCCCGAATGTGATGGCTGGAACTTTATCTCTTTGGTGAGGCGTGTGATGTTAGCTGGTATTGGTGATGTTGCTACTCGCAACTGCTTGTCCAGGTTTGCTCCGAGATTTATTGAATTTCGAGTCCCGCCTGCGGTTGCCTGGGCAGGGCCAGACCAAATGATTTCGCGGGCCTTATATGGCCCGCGGGCCGGACGTTCCTCATCCCTGATATAACGCAACCCTGCTAGTTATGCAAGAAGACGCCTCAAGTTTAAAGGGACGCTTGTGTATCCAAATTACATTTTCAAATGCCTTTGACCAAGAAAATTGTATGTTTTCAACAATCTTGCCCAAAGTCAGAACTGACCAAATGATATAACCCTCCTGACACATACAAGCTTATTTACATTAATGTTCTGTTAAGCATTCCCACACACACGTACACACGTGTAGAATCCAGCTAGTCCACAAAGTGCAGCGGAATTAATACTTTTTTTCCAACTGACTAAAATCTCTATAATACAGAATTTGTTTGGGTTAGATCGCAAAAATATGTCGTTAAACCCACCACCACTTGTGTCAGGTGGTGGTGGGTTTAACGACACATTTATATTTACGCGATCTAACCCAAAAAACCTTCATTATGGAGATTGGGCGCGGAAGCCTACGTGTTAAACTAATTTCTTTACAGAACTGTTCCAGAAAGTGCAAACATGCAGCCTCTTGTGTCTCAAATCATTTTTTATTTTACGTACCAATATCGCCCTCAATAAAGTCGGAATCAGTGCACATTACAAAGGAACGGGAACGGTAAAATGGGCATAGAGCACAAAAGAAACAAAACCGTCACGATCTCAACGGCTAACACCGACTGAGCAACGTAAACTGCAACCGTGCGCAAATTAAAGTACAACCGCACACAACGAATAGCATAACAAAGGTACGTAGTAAAGAAATAAAAACCTATAAAATAACTATGGAGTAAAGAAACCATTTTTACTTTATTTTAGATGTTATGGGAAGGCAAGTCTGAGCAGGTGAGTCTTGCACAGACCAAGGAATTGAGAGACACTTTATGCGTTTGGATGTCCAGCGTCGGGTGAACAATCCTGGGCTGGGCAAGTCTTGCCAATCCCGTGGAACGGAGTTTGTTGTACGTGCCTGATGATTGAAGGGAGATGCGGTTTTGCAAGTAGATAGGGGTCAAGCCATGCAGTGTCTTGTACGTTAGGAGAGCAACATTGAATTGGATGCGGAAGCAGACCAATAGCCGATGCAAGCTGCGGAAGGTGGGCGTGATGTGTTCAAAACGTCTAACCCGCCGGATCATCTGGGCAGCTGCATTCTGCATTACATGGAGCCAAGTGGTAGCTGTGCGTAGAGGGCATTCCCATAGTCCACGCGTGTTGAGACAAAGGCATGAACTGATGTTTCCAGGTCTGGGGCAGAGAGGAGTGGGTACAATCCTTGGAGAATTTGGTGGTAGAAATCTCCTCTGACTGTAGCTGTGACTGGAGAGTGCATAGTCAAGCTCTAATCGAACAGCACACCGAGGTTGCGTACTTCAGACACAGGGAGAGGGCGAGCTCCGTTCATCAGTGAAGGATAGATCTGGCCCTGCCATGCTATTAAACGCTGCTCCGAGTTGACAAACATGTACCCTGTCTTGTCCAGGTTTAACTTCTGACAGTTTTGCTCTATCCAAACAGCGACTTCAGATAAGTATTCTGCGTCTGGATCTGACATAAAAGAGATGTAGATCTGAGTATCAGTGAGGGACCTCATGTGTCACAACAACACTCAATGATCAATGGTATCAAGGGCAGCAGATAGATCTAGTGTGAAAAAGACAGATATACATCTATCATCCATATCCTGAAGGAGATCATTCATTATGCAAACTAGAGCCATCTCTGTCCCATGCAGAGCCCTGAACCCGGACTGGGTTGAGTCAAACAATCTAGACAGGATTCCAGTTGAATCGAGACAGCTTCCCTACAAAAGGGAGGTTTGAGATCAGGCAGCAATTAGCCAGCTGGCCAACATCCAAACCTGGTTACTTGAGCGATGGTCTTATCAATGCTGTTTTCAATGAGAGGAGGACCCTGACCTGTAGGAGAGAGGAGTTATTCAGATTTACTGCCACCGGGCCATTGGACCAAAGGACTCCCAAAGGAGACAGGAGGGACAGGGGTCCAGGTCACAAGTCGTCCAGCGCACCCCATGATATCCGCTGGAGGTCGGGCAGCATAATGGGCAGGAAGTGGTCGAGGACAGGATGGGATTCTGTGTCAAAACGGGGCAGGAAGTGCCACTGGAGTTATTGAATTGCTGATGAGATTGATGTTTCTGGTGAAGAAAGATTGCAATTCCTTGCAGCGTTCTATGGATGGGGAGATCTGTGCAGATTTTACACCATAGATGTCTTCTTGCTGTGGTAGGAATCTCCTCGTCCCAATTCTTCGATTGCTCCAAAGACAAAAACTGACCTTTAATTGACGTTGGTGGCAACTTTCACGCAACCTCATGCCACCCTGATCACGCACTGGACTTTAACATTTAAAAAAATATGTAATTCCACACATGCTTTAGAATAAGGTTGAATGACTACAGCATCTATCAAGAAGTGATATTCTCAATACCAAAACTCTCAAATAAATCTTGAGTTATGTGCGCGTGTAATGTGAGTTTAGTTTTAATTCCGATAGTGTATTAGTAACTGGTAATGGGCTTTGCCTGCATTCTATATACTTTAGGTATGCCATCTCCCAAAAATTACCTGAAAATTTGTCAATATATCCACCGCTACTTCATTTTGAGACAGTCAATCCTTCCCTTTGTATCTTTTTATTTTAAAGCCCTTTAATCCCAACACGCTTGAATGAGATCCAGTCAATGGCCACAGAAAGATCAAATATAGTCCTGCAGTACGATCACCGAGTTCTGTGACACTGATAGTATATAAAGTCCAACAACAACAAACCCCAAATTCTGCAACCATCCAATAATACATATTGCACAGCTGAATCACAATAAATCCGAACCCCACGATTCAATTATACATCATAAAAAAGCTGAACTCTGCGACAAAATCATTATTACCGCTGATTCACCAATACCAATAATCACCAATTCCCTTAGAATCGATGAACACTAAATACGATTCACCAATACCAAAACATCTCCACTTTGTTTTCACACAAATGGATACGATGCTGTTTCCCACCAAAACTCTTCCTCAACCACGTGCCTTGTTTCCCACCATTTCTGTTTCGCTAGCTCTCCGCTGAGCCTATCTCTATTCTCACCACCCCAACTCTCAATTTCTTTATTTCTATATTACACTCACTCTGTCTATACCTGTCTCTTTGTCTCTATGTCTATATGTGTCGTTGTCTCGTTTCTATCGCCTTGTCTCTAATTAATGTATGTCTCCTTGTCTGTCTATATATCTACTGTAGACCTATTTCTCTCCTGGTCTCTTGTGTCTATATCCCTGTGTCTTTCTCCATCTCCTTGTCTCTCTCTCTCTCGGTGTCTCTGCCTCCTTTTTTCCATGTCTCTGTCTCCTTCTTTCTCTCGGTTGTCTGTCTCCTTGTCTGTCTCCTTGACTCTCTTTCGGTGTCTTTGTCTCCGTGTTTCTGTATCGCTGTGCAGTTGTCCCCCGAGTCTCTACTGCACGCCGTTCTATCTCTCCCCGTCCTGCGCTCCTCTCTCTCTCTATGCCCGCCACATGCCCCGCATTTCCTTTTTAATCCAGCCTAGCCCAGCCTTCCTTCTCTCTTCCTTAGCTCTCCGTCACTGTACTCCGTACCCCCTCAACTGCGCCTCCACTGGGCCATAACATAACAAGATGCTGTTTTGTGGTCCCGGTTCAAAAAATCTAATCTATAAATGACGGGGAAAACCCCATCAACACAATAATAGGGCAGGCAGGAAAATCATAACTTTTAGTCAAGATGCAACATATGTGTAAAAAGCACACACCCATATGTGCATATGAAAGAAAAAAAACATCAGCAGTTCCTATCTTTTGATGGAGTTTGAAACTTACGGACCAGGTTCTACCCGACGGCTTCCAATATCTAATGAGAGCGGGCTTATTGTGGCTGATATGGCTAAAGGCTGCAGGGCTATGTGGTGGGCACCAGAGGGCATGACAGAAAAGCCCAATGTTGTTCTGTACTTCTTTTCCCACACCTATGCTCCCCACTTTCACCAGCCAGCATTGACGAGTGTGGTGAAGTACCATTTGACCGCAACAATTAAATTAAATCACATCGTCTGACATCATACCATCACTCACGAAATGTTACATCACATAATACCAGCTGTGCTCATCATTTATTCAGCATTTGAATGATCCTCATAGTATTTCCCTCAAATATTCACATAAGGCAATCACAACATGCAATTACTTTAAACTTGTGGATGATTTATTTTGTGTTTACGTTGAGTAATGTAACCAATGATAGGACGTGTATAAATGTTATAAATGTTTCATTCACATGCGACGATGAAAGCTGAATTATAATCCGAAATTACCTGCAATATTAACAGATATTGGGTTTTTGAAGGCACTTAGCAAACATATAGTTGGACACAAGACCATCAATATTAAATCCCCTTTGACTAAGAATATATATTTAGTATTCATCACTTTATCTTGACATGTTCTATGCATTAACAAGTTTGTTGAGGCAATCTTAGATACGGTGCTTGTGTTTGAATGATCCACTCGTCGCTGTAGCAGGTGTACATTTCTCGAGAGGATTTGTAAGATCGGTGAACCACTTCTGCGGTTGCATGAACACAGTCACAAAGTCCTGCTTGAAATGAGAAATGATCATCAATGATGTGTGGTATCCTTGGGGTACTTACGTCCTGCATCATATCAAGGCAATGTACGTGCAGACACAGAACCGGAGCCACTACTTATGGCATAATGTCAGTTGCTATCAGTTGATCTTGTCTCTCACATTTATACCTGCCTGATTGGCATCCAATCTTCGATGTCCCAGCATTTTCTCTGCATCAAACCCACCTGCATAACGGTTTGTGCTATGAAGAAGGGAGATTGCCCGAAACGTTGCCCAGAATATACTTGATTTTTCCCCTTTTTGGCAACAAAACAGGTGTTAAGATGTTAAAACACCAAACTGAAACATTTTACAAGGAATCATCTCTGCATTAACCACAATGCTTGTGGTCAGAATGCAAACAAAAACATATTCTGATAATATATGCATTGTCCTTGAAACTGATTGGTCCACACCAGAGACAGCTTTCTTTTGAGCCTCGTCTCAAACGGTGTTAGACCATAGGATGCCAAAAGGCCTGTTTTGTTGCCAGAACAAAAAAAGTGGAAAAACCTATTATCATATTTTGGTACTGGCAAAGGAGGTCCCATGATGTAGAATATATTTGTTTTAAGGCAGTGTTATTGACGAGCGTGTTGAGTTGTTTTTTTGTGTGTGCATAACCTATGGTGGGGGATGGGGTGGGAAAGGTGCTGGAGAGAGTTGGCGGGAAGACGGACTTGGCTTCGCCTGGGTGTGCAGGTGGTGGTAAAACTAGGAGGTATAAAAAGAGTTAAAAATTAACCCTGCACCTTCAAATCGTGAATTCTAAGTGTGTGTCATCATCGGCAAGAGGAAACTACTGAACATGCAGCTACTGTAAATCATAAATGTGTGTCTCTGGGACAGTTGGAGAAAGTATGAAGTCAATGAACAATAGATAATGTTTAACAACAAAATGTTCTGCTTAAAACCTCCAAAGCCATTTGGAGTCTAGAATCACCAGAGGGAAACTTGATGGACAAAGCTCCTATGGGCTGAGGTGGCAGCATCGTTGGCCCCGTTGCCACTCAGTCTGCACGGTATTGGATGATGTACTCCGGGTAGGCCTGGCTGCCTTCAAAAATCACAAAGATGGTGGGGTCGTTCACGTCGTTGACGCAGCTGTCGTATAAATTGGTCTTGGTGTCGTCCCGTGAAGGTGGGCGAAGGTAGGATGAGTATCCGCGAGTGAAGCGCCCCACCAGAACGCTCACCACGAACATGTGGCACGTAGTGCCCCCGGCCTTGCCCGCGCTGGCGTAGCGGTGAGCGAGGCGAGCGTCTCGGCCAAAGTAGCAGCCTAAAGCACAGTATGAGCACCGCGTTGCACAGGTGGACACAACTTAGTCATGAAATACCTACCCATAAGAGGTTATTTTTGGGTGAGATCGCGTAAATATAAATGTGTCGTTAAAAGCCGTCACCACCCCAATGCAGCCAATTTAGTAAGGTTTGTCACGGAAACAAAATGCGCCAATTAGTCACTACTTTACCACACTGGTGTCTGTTGGAGATTAAACCCAGCAACATTTACAATTCGAGTAGCGTGAGGTTTCGCTGGCGATTACAACCAGCTTCATAAGGCGACAGCCTGATGAAGTATTTCAGTGTCAAACGTAAATGCCTACGTTGCAAAATGAGAACGGCTTCCAAAGCACGGTTATGACAAACCCTGGCCACGGCGAACGGCGGAGTGATGTTTGACTCCCAGCTCTTGCCCCCCCCCCTCCCACCTTCGTCGACCTGCATGGTGAAGCATGATCAAAAACACCACTGCAAGACGGACGGAGTTGTGGGGAGGCGTTCGTTGGCGGTGAAATGACAAACAGCTGTGAATTATTACCAAAATGGTCAGCAGTCTTGCACTGTCCGCACTTGGCGATCGAGACATAATTGTTATCCGGGCCTGCAGCCTTTATCACTGTATTTGATATTTTCCTTTGAACTTTAAGAATTCAAATAATTATTAGTATCATTCACAGTCCTTTGTCAATCCATTATCTTTGATCATTAAGTGTATTGAGTTGTGTGTATATTGAGTGTATATGTGTGAGGCATTGTGGTGGAGTGATAATTTAATTCCACCCCCAGTGATTTACATTCATTACTAGCCACAGCACAAGTCAGTGGTACGTGTTCCAAGTTTTCCTCAAGGGGAATCACTCTATATTGGGTGTCTAATGCAGTGTGCCCTTTAGTAGGGGTATGGATTTGAGGATTGCCAGGGGATAGGGGTTAGTGTGACAAGATGTTCAATCCCAAGCCTGACGCCTACTGTACATTTGGAGTTTGCATGTTCTCCCTATGGGCGCGTGGATCGTTCTGCGGGTCCTCCGGGTTTTCCCTCCACATTTAGAAACATTCGTCTAGAGTATTTGGCTGCTATAAATTTCCACGTAATAAGCGACTTCATTGGGCTATCATGTGTGGCCAGATCACTTCTGAAAAAGAGCTATATAGCTCAGTGGGCCTTATCTGATAAAATCTAAATTAGTTTTCGTTAATAAAAAAGGGGAGCAAGAGAAGGATTGTAACCGGTCTCGAGTTTGCTTGTGATGAATCGATACTGCTGAAATTATACATTTCCAGAAGGCCTTGTGTCCAATGGGATGTGTAAAAATATTTTCTTTTGATGTTGAGAGATAGGTATGTGTCATGGGATCTCCTTTGCCAGTACCAAAATATGATCATAGGTTTTTCCCCTTTTTTTCTGGCAATGAAAACAGGTGTTAAATTGTTAACACTAAACTGAAACCTTTAACAAGGAATCATGTCTGCATTAACCACAATGCTTGTGGTCAGAATGCAAACAAAAAACTGACTGATAATATATGCACACGGTTTGAGATGAGGCTCAAAAGAAAGCTGTCTCTGGTGTGGACCAATCAGTTTCAAGCAGAATGCATATTATCAGAGTATCTTTATTGTTTGCATTCTGACCACAAGCATTGTGGTTAATGCAGACATGATTCCTTGTAAAAGGTTTCAGTTTGGTGTTTTCAAATCTTAACACCTGTTTTGTTGCCAGAAAAAAAGGAAAAAACTATTATCAGATAGGTATGTGACCGATATTGTTAGCTTATTGATTATATTATCATGTACATAGAACGGGCTACACCCCAGTAATATATCCAATGTTGCTCTTGCTTTTCACAGGTTTTTATGAAAATCGCAGTCAAGAGTTTGCTCCATCGCGCGAGTGTAGAGTCTAGCGGTCTTATATAATAAGCACTCTCATTTAAGCTTATGCTGGCATCCCTCCAAAAGCGTGATATGTCCACATCTGTTGTTGGTTGCACAAGAAATATGAAAAACGTTTACGTGGTCACCCCTTTTTCCCTGTCACCAAATGATTCATCTATGTGTCTTCGGCAGCTGGAGAGAGTATGCACGCTCCAGTTGGCCCTTGTTGTTCCTACCACTGATGGCCATACCTGAATCTCAGTTTAAAAACTGTGGGGTAAGGACTTGCCCTTCAGGGTCAATGTTTACTGGTCACATGTGATGTTGCCTGTGATGTGCGGCTCACATTCATTAGTCCCTCTTGTCTTGTTAACTACCGAACGCGACCCAATGACGATATCATATGTCACCCCCCCCCCCTATGTAATACGAGCCAGATTTAATTTTAGAAGGGTGCTGATGTGTGCAAAGGACACTTCATGTTTTATCTGGCCAAGAACTCGGGCAGTTACAGCGTGTGCCATCTGTTGTTTAGCGTTGTGTGTGAGCTCACTGTATTGGGCTTTCAGTGCATTAAACATCAACAACTGAGTGGCTGGTTGGCATGCATTTCCCAATTGAATGGGGAAATGGTTAACTATTTTTTGCAGTCTCAGGTTCACTAGTCTTTTGGAAAAATTCCTGGTATTCCCATGCAGCATTTGTAATTATTCCGGTTTTTGTGCAATTTTTTTCCCCTGGCCATTAAGACCATGTGATTTAAGAAGGTAATTACAAAATGGTATGCTTGACTCTTACTGTTATCTAAGGAAAATGGCTTGGGGAAACGAAATAGTTATTTTATTAAGTTATCTACAATCATATGGACGAAAGATCTTAAAATACATTCACCATGTTATTTGTATGATACTCGTGGTGTGGATCAGAATTGTTTTATATAAAAATTGATGTCAACTTTTGTCACTCGTGGCTATTGCACACAGAGGTATTGAGTAGTCAAAATACATTGTTATATTACTAGATAAGTAATCGTTTGTAAGTAAATACACATCCATGCTTGTGCAGATCTTCCAGATTAAACAACTACAATAGTGTACAGTATTTCTGGGTTATATCTGAGGACTAAACTGCATCTGAAATGCAGTGCAATCTGGAGTGTGTGTGTGTGTGAGGACATGCGGAGTCCACGTTACCTTTGCCATACTTGTTGCCGTGGGTGCCACCCATGCGCCAGTCAAAGTTCTGGAGGCAGATGGGCTCCACCATGTCCTTGCTGGTGCCGTGGAAGAGCAGCATCTCCCTCACCGCTTCCCCACTGGAGCGTCGCTCCATGAACTGTCTCCGTCTACCAGAGGCCAGAATGGGGCACATGTCAGACATGGCAGATTTTTATCAATGGTAATTATACTTTTTGGGTTGTGGGTAGTAAAACAGTGTTTTCTCTGTTGAGAAACTGACCACAGTTCTATGACTATGGAATTTATACAACCAGTTTAAGGGCTTCGATGTAGATGAGCACCTCCCCATTCCAATGTCTCCTTTTGTGAAGGAAGCAGTTGGTGGCTTTCATGGATGAGATTACTTTCGCAAGAGCCAGGGCGACACTGGGGGTGAATCTGTACAGAGTGCAAGGGTCACGGGCTGAGTTAGAGATGGGGAGGGAGGAGGTATGGATGTATGAGGCTGCAGTGGTCATACAGACTTGTGGGAAATTATGATTTGTTAATTATGGTAATGATGTACATTTTATATCGAGGCAAACGGAGTGGAAGTATTATACAAAGTGACAGAACATTTTAGAATCAATATAGGTGTTAGATATGAGAAGAAAAAAAAAGATGTATTCTTGAATCAAATCTTGACCAATAATCGTGGTAATTCGTGACATTTATGGAAGGGTGAACGATTACACACCTCTTAAAAGCCTCGTATTTATACTACTGTAATGGGTTAGATTGAGGCGCACACTCGACTTGGAGGCAACACTATTTATTAACACACTAGCTTTACTACCCGGCTTCGCCCCCGGGACTTGGATTCTTGTCTTGGATTAATACACGGCCTACGCGGAGGGTGGGGAGGGGATGCGTGATGTCAGCAGGCACACTGCGTAACGCTGCCGCATGCGGGTGACATCAGATGTGACGTCACCGCTCACTTGCCGTGCAAAATATATCCATTATTGCGCTCCCCCCCCCCCAAATACAAAAGTATTTTTTTATACTTTTGCATTGTGTACAGTCTGGAAGCTACCCACATGCCAAATTTCAAGTTTGTTGCATGTCGGGAAGTATGCTTGACATTTTAAACAGACACACATTCACAAATTTCCCTTTTACATATATATAGATAACACCAACGTGAACACTATACACTTTCCAAATCTCACTAACACTCGGGGAACACTACACAGCGTGACCGAGGGCAAGTGACGGCTGCCTGGTCACGAACGACGATCGGAGACTTGAGGACTTCTCATTGCATCTTCATCCCGGAGTAGAACAGTCCAGCTCCCCGTTCACACCCTGCTTATAACCGCTCCAGCGTGGCTGGCTCCGCCCCAGGCCACGCCCCCCTTCTCGATCCTTCGGGAAGGTCCGGGCCCCCAACCACGTGACCGCCAAGCTTCCCCCTGGGGCCCACGGCCCCCCCTTTATCCGGTCACGTGTCCTGTTGGGTTCACAGGAGTGCCACGGCCTGACACGACCCCCGTGACACCCGGCTACAGCCCCAATACCGATCCGACACGGTAGTGACGTCATATGTCCCTACGATCGTACAGTCCCGACATAATAGTGACGTCATATGTCACTACACTACTATTAACCCAATAGCAGTTGCTTTCCTTCCAAACCGGCTTTTTGCAGCCAAGTTTGTTATGAGTGCGAGCTTCGTAATGAAGATGCCTATAAACATTATCCACAAATACAAGTCACCACAATTTATTTTATAACCATGCAATTAATACAAAAAAATACTGCATTGAATTCAGCACCTATGGAGTGTAATGAAACAGTCTGAATCAATCATGCGTGTGACATGGAAGGCACGAACGACGATACTCAATGAGTTGATTCATCATTAAATCTTCCCGACCACACGCCCCCATGCAGCAGTGGCGAACTTCCACAGCGAGCAGTCTGTGATGCTTTGAAGGCGTCATCTTACACGGCTACCCACGTTGGCACTGAATCTACGTGCCACCATTACACAGTCCACTGCCAATGTGTGAGTTTCGCCATCTACTGGTGGAATTAACATTTTACAGCCATTCCTTTACCAAGACATAGGAATCCGGTACGTTTCATGTGCATGCGAAATAATGTGCAATATCACATAACCATCACGAGAGCATGTGGGTTCCAAAAGCAATAAATAAAAACAATAGAAGTCTGGTTTGAGCCCAATAAATTATAGTTTATAGAGTGATGGAAATAGTCATATTGAAGTCTATTGTCTTAAAACACAAGACAATACTGTATCTATAAAACGTCTGAGTGGCTACTCTGCAAAATGAGCTTGGAGAAGCATTAATTTGTTTGTGGTCTGATGCAGTTGTGGATGCGAATCCCAAATCTGAGAGGACATCGCACAACACTACCCACAACTTCGACTATTCACGTGCAACAACGCAGCCGTCACAACTTCTCTCCTGCAACTTATCACGCGTCAACAACCTCGATATAGCTATTGCTGATGCCCCCACCCTATCACACGAAATAAGAATAAAATGATGAACAATTAACATGCTTATGGCAGCGGAAATTCCATACACAGGAAACAGGTTTTTACTTCCTACAGGGTGGCCCTGATTTTATCCACCCGAGAAAGAGAAAGAGCTGAGCCAACTTCTAACTTGGATCTTAACTTCAAAACTTCCAATTATGCATCAATGTCTCTACAAACTGTGAAATCTCGCAAGATGAGAAACATTATCTTCTCTGCGATCATATAGCCTACGATACAAGCACTGTATGGTCCATGTATACTTGACATCTGTGTCCAATTCTTCCTATTACCTGCAATTATCCACATTCTGCACAGTGGAATGGTTTCTTATTATCCACATGTTTATCATAGATAAATAGTTACGTGAAAATTCCACCCTATTACCAGTGGGATATATGCAATTTCTTGAACATGGTGCTGAAAAAATAGCCTACGAGATTTATGTGTAATGCAAATATGCAGCCACCACTCAAGGGAAAATGTCCACCTCCACGCACCCAGGCAGTATAGACATTAAATCTTGACTAGTATAGTATGGACATTGTGGTAATTCACAGCAGATTTCAATATCTACGGACATCTTTTTGCATATACTGTAGGTGGAGTTGTGTGGAAAATTCTGATTTCCCACAGGTTAATCCACACGTAATGTCCCGCGTGGCCCTTTTCTCAGCTAATTTTAAATAATAACTCTGATTATCTGTAATTATTCATCAGCAAGTCGACCCTAATATCCGGAATGTTTTTCACAGATATTTAGAGTAAATATGCGGATAACATCTCAGATAACAGGGTCATCGGTGTTAATTCCCCAAATCGCTGAGGGTAAAAGTAATTATTACTGTAGTTTGTAAAAGGATGAGTCAGTGTTGGGGAGTTGTCAATTGCTGCTATAGCAAATGCAGTCTTGAACTCAAGGCTGGTAGCCACAAGGCCAAGCCAACGCCAAGGCTGGGAGCCTTTACACAGAGGCGAGTGTCGAGGCCAACGAAAGCCGGATTCTCTAGGTTGAGGCGAGTGTCGAGGCTGGTGCCTTTAAGCCAAATCATGTGACCGAGGTAACACCCCCGAGGCAAAGGTCAAAGACTGGCTCCATAGCAAAAGATAAACAATGAGGCGGCCATGTGTTGGGTTACTGGCATTGCTGCACACGTCCATAAATTCCTCAGCACCGAGTATAAATACACGGCCCAAATACAACTGCAAGCAGAGAGCTGACATTGTCACATGCTTCATAAAGGTTTGTCGGATGAGTACAACCGTGGGACTGAAACGGCTTCGAATGCTATTGTAATAAAAACACACATAATGGAAAAGCAAGTGTAACAATATGTCTCGTAAATAAGTTTGCAGCAGAAGTTTGAATCATTTTGTTTTCCCTGCAGGAAACAAATTACCTCGCCAACCATGGCCCAATGGATTATAAACTCTCTGGCCGTCCTGTGCTTTTTGAGCAGTCACACAACAAGGTAAGGTTGGTAAAACACATAACAAAACAAGGGCTTGCTTCTTTCACAAACAGAACCTGCATGTCAGCATGATCGTCAACATTATCAACGTCACGTCATCGCACGCTCTAGAATTGTCAGTGGAGTGTTACCGTGAATCTCTGAGTAACCGTTATCTTAGTATGATGCATTCTATGCTACCCATGGGAGGCCTCGCTGACTGATTTGAGTGAACAAAGGGAATTCCCCGGGAAAGTTCCGGTTCTCAAACAAAGTTGTTAATGATGCAAGAAACAAAAATATTGATCACAGCTTGATATACTCGCGTTGCCAAAAAGTCGGTTTCCCCCAATGTCTGGTATAAAATTGCAAAATCACCACTGCAATCTGTACATTTGGCCAGTCTATATCGCAGATTGACTCCAGGTAGTTTTTCTGCCAATAAATGAAACACACTTCATACAAGCCTTCAGCTTACTGTTTGTATAAAGATAGCATTTAAGTATCATCATTGTCTTGTGACTGATCATAACCAAATGCATGAGTGTACTTAAATGCAGTGTTGTTCAAGCACAATGGGCAGAGTTAGAATGAAGCAACACACAAATGCAACCGTCAATGCAACCAATTCATCACGTGCGAGACGGACAATATTGACAAGACGGTACAAACAAAAACAAAACATGACCCTTGGAGAAATCCCTGGGGAGTGGAGGATCGTTACCCCCCCCCCCCACCGTTAATAACACTGGTCAACAAAAAAAACATTTTTTTCTGGCCTGGACTTTTGCAGCTGTTTTAGACTAATTTCAGGGTGCTGATTCCAAATCTGATCTGAGATTTGCTATATCACATCTCATTTTTATGCTATCGGCATACCCCATTTTAATTGATTTTACCCGAAATTAACTCTGTCACTTAGGATTGCAAGTTGTTGAGTCAGTGACTGCTTTAGTGTTAAAATATGGTGCTGTATTTTTAGGATTGTGTGTTTATAATATAATTTTATGTAGATATCCACATTTATTTAATATTTTTCTTCTGCAGTTTCTATTGAAAATGCAATATTTGATATCTCAAAAACCTGATGTGATAGACAAAAAACTGATCAGCACCCCAAAATTACCTTAAAACCGTTGGAATACCTTATGCCAGAAAAGTGTGTTGACCAGTGTAATTGAAGCATGAATACATGCCACTGGCCTATCGACTACAACATAAGGATGCCACGGTAGCGAGAGGTGAACTACCTCGCCTGGTATACAGGAGGTAGTGGGTTAAAACCTGATCCCAACCCTGATGCCTGCTGTATATTTGAAGTTTGCATGTCTCTCTTCCCGTGGTCGTGTACATTTTTTTCCGGGTCCTCCAGTTTTTCCCTTCACATTTGAGAACATGTGTTTAGAGCATTTGGCTGCTATAAATATCCACGTGACAAAGCTAATTCGTTGAGCTATCATGTGTGGCCATGTTGCTTCTGGCCCACTGAGCTATGTAGCTTAGTGGGCCAGAAGCAACCTGGCCACACATTAGCTGGTACAACTAAAACACCTTTTTTACAAGGAGTCATGTCTATGCAAACATGACTCCTTGTAAAAAAGGTGTCAGTTTTGTTGCCAGATAGAAGGGTAAAAAAACAATTATCATATTTTTACTGGCAAATGAGGTTCCAATGGTGGGGAACTAAAAATGGCTTAATAGTTTAAAATAATATAAAAGTGTGTAGTTTAAAGTATTACATCCTAATGAGGTGTGCCTTTGTTACTCTAACAAAATGTATTGAAGTAATATATTAATCATTGCAGAGCTGACTCGACCACAGGTCCAAATCTCTCACCCTCTGAGGTCCTGGACAAGCTCCTGGGTCCATCATCTGGCTACAATCACAGAGTTCGGCCTAACTTTGGAGGTATCTTTGTTGTTTTTATTTGTGACAATACTATGAGGTGGTAAATATACACCAAGGTAAGTGTATATTACAGTATAGAGACACATCATCACAACTGTTTGGTGGGATGCAGGGAAATGTGCTTGTGGAAAGAGAATCGCAGTGACGGTGTAATCTGGATTAAGAAACGATGTTGTCCCTCTAGATCAAAGGTTTTTAACCTTTACTGCAGCCTTGCACCCCGTTGGTTCTCAATGGTTAAAACAGGTACAATGTAAATAAACACGTAGAGGTTTGATGAAACAAAATAGTTGTATCTTCTTGGTTCTTTCGGTAAAGTCACGTAGAAGGGAAATAATAAAAGAATAAAAATAAAACATAATAAAATTATTCTCACGACGTTTCGGCCACAACGCAAGCAGCCGCCCTCAGGTGAAGACCAGGTCTGTCGGGGAGACAGCGTCTGAATGAAACGCCACCACGCTTGGAGCGTATATTTAATAGTACGGGGTAGACCCGTGTGATGTAAGGGAAAAAAGTTTAGCTGGAAGCATATTATATTTTTTGCGACATATAATTGTAATGTATTACTTACTGTTAGTAGCTCAGCTTATTGGAGAGTATATTTAGTATACTGATGATACTATGTAGTTTATACTTTCGTTTTTACGTGGTTGTTTAGTTACTGCAGCTACATACTATTAACATGCCTTCCCTTTATTAATGCTTCCCCTATCCCCTCCCTTTGATGCTGCTAATCCTGCATAATCCACGGGCATAATATGACTTTGAAACCCCCCGCCCACCTCCTACGCATTTCACAAGTAGTACTAATCACATACCTGCATTTTCTATAAATATGCTGAATTCCTCTTGATATGCAAATTATTTTGTCAAGGCGCCCTTCCCCCCCTTCCAACCCAGCTTAAATATACGCTCCAAGCGTGGTGGTGTTTCATTCAGACGCTGTCTCCCCGACAGACCTGGTCTTCACCTGAGGACGGCTGCTTGCGTTGTGGCCGAAACGTCGTGAGAATAATTTTATTATGTTTTATTTTTATTATTTTATTATTTCCCTTCTACGTGACTTTACCGAAAGAACCAAGAAGATGAATCCCTGCAGTCACGAAAGCTTTAAATCGAAATAAAATAGTTGTACTTACGTGTCCGTGCTTAATTTGTCTTTTGATAATTTACCTTCTAAAAAACATATGGCCATGTCTCGCACCCCCCAGAAAGGGCATCTCGCACCCTCAGGTTAAGCGTGCACCCCGGGTTTTTATTAAGAACCACTGCTCCAGATGAAAACGTCAACATTGGAGCGTTCTGTGTTTGATGCGTTAAACACGCCTGTGAGGTGAACTCACGCAGGCATTACGAGTCCATGACATCTCTTATCTGCGTGCTGACTCGCAGGGCCTGCAGTCAACGTCTCCTGTGAAGTGTTCATCAGGAGTTTTGGGTCCATTCAAGAGGCCACCTCGGTAAGTTCCACTAACGCGTTAACCCAAAGGAAAACATCACAGGCCACCCCCGCAACTATGACCGAATTGGTTCCTGGACAACGGTTGCAAGTCGAGCAGTCGTAAGTCGGGGGTCACCTGTACCTTCATCAATAGTCAAATAGAGTACTGTTCCAATTAATTGATTGTTTCTCACTGCAAGCCTGCAGCCAAAACTCAAGCACAATATTGAGTCTTAAGTTAAAATTGAAGACAATTTTTTTAATTGAAAGTTAATGCTTGTATTTCACAGTATCATTGTGGAAATGAAGTCTTAAAAAAATACTTGAAGTTGCATATTATTAAATAACACGTTGTTAAATCTTGACTTAAAGCTTTCGTGACTGTAGGAATTCATATTCTTTGGGTATTTTTGTAAAGTCACGGAGATAGAAAAAATAATAACAATAAAATAATAAAAATGAAAATAAAGTGAATAAAAAATAATAAACATATCACGACGTTTCGATCGCAACACAAGCAATCGTCATCAGGAGAAAGAAAGAAAGAAAAAAAAGAAAAAAAGATTGCTTGTGTTGCGATCGAAACGTCGTGATATTTGTATTTTTTATTCACTTAATTTTAATTTTATTATCATTTACTTTTTTCTTCTATCTACGTGACTTTACCGAAAGACCCAAAGAATATAACACGTTGTTATAAAGTACATTTAAAGAGAAGACTGTAGCGATGTAAGCCCTGAGGAGGTTTATTGAATGGTCCCAAAACTGAAATATTTGGCCAACACCGATTACATTGCAGAGTTACGTTATTAGCAATGGGAGGAGGAAACCGGAGACCCGGAGGAAACCCATTGCAGAATAGGGGGAGGAGAACGCACAATCTGTGCACAAAAAAGGCACCCGAGTTGAGAATTGAACCCAAGATATTCACGCTGTGAGCCATGCTTGTTGAGAACACTAAACGATAATTTATTACATTCGTGGTGACAGTCATGATAAAGTTGAGGATGGTCAGCAATGATTAACGCTGACCGTGAAATGTCTCCACCAGGACTATCGCGTGACAGTCTACCTGCGACAGAGGTGGACTGACCCACGGCTGGCTTACAGCCACTACCCTGTACCCTTACTGCATCTCGACCAGTCCAACATCAAGCACATCTGGAAGCCTGACCTCTTCTTTGACAACGAGAAGAGTGCGCATTTTCACGAAATCACGACTGACAACAAGATGCTGAGGATCACCAACAATGGCGTCGTTGACTATGCCATGAGGTCTGCAAGCACAACATTCCCACCAACACTGCTAGCTGGGGCTAGCTCGAGTGGTATGCAGTGGTAGAACGAGGGAACAACAGAGTATGACAATTATGATGGTGAAGTGGCACGACAAAAGGACACAGGCACATTGCCATAATGTGGTCTTTGTAATGAACACCAGAGTAAAGAGCTGTATAAGTAACACAGCAATCACTCATCGTCATCATTAGCCGTGATCAAACCACTGGTGGATGAAGGCCGCCCAATCTGCCACCACCTCTCACAATCTTGCGATTCCATGAGGTCTGCAATATTGTAAGAGGTGGCGGCACCTGCACATGAACTGATCCCATCGCCCCTTCTCCTAGGTAGGTGACCTCTTGGATGTGTCTTCTTGGTTCTTTCGGTAAAGTCACAAAGAAGGGAAGTAATAAAATAATAAAAATAAAACATATTAAAATAATTCTCACGACGTTTCGGCCACAACGCAAGCAGCCGTCCTCAGGTGAAGAACATGTCTGTCGATAAGACAGAGTCTGAATGACACGTCCTAGGCTTGGAGCGTCTATTTAAGCTGGGAGGGAGGAGGAAGAGCGCCTTGACAAAAGAATTTGCATATGAAGAGGAATTTAGCATATTTATGGGAAATGCAGGAATGCGACTAGTGCTACTTGTGAAATGCGTAGGAGGTGGGCGGGGGGTTTTCAAAGTCATATTATGCCCATTGATTATGCAGGATTAGCAGCATCAAAGGGAGGGGGTAGGGGTAGCATTAATGAAGGGAAGGAATGTTAATAGTATGTAGCTGCAGTAACTAAACAACCACGTAAAAAACTAAAGTATAAACTACATAGTATCATCAGTATGCTAAATATACTCTCAATAAGCTGAGCTACTAACCGTAATACATTACAATTCTAGGTCGCAAAAAATATAATATGCTTCCAGCTAAACTTTTTAAACTTTTTCCTTACATCACACGGGTCTATCCCGTACTATATACTGCCATAGACAAACCCAACATTAAATTGTATACTGTATTACTATACACTACCCTATGTCTTAGAATAATACATAGTGTAATATTACACTATGTATTATTCTACTCACCCAACTGTATACCACACTGCTGTATATTCACTATACAATTACGATACTATATATTACCTTATACATTGTATTGAACATTAATACTATAGCATAGTGTATAATAATAATGTTTAATACAATGTATAAGGTAATATATAGTATCGTAATTGTATAGTGAATATACAGCAGTTTGGTATACAGTTGGGTGGGTAGAATAATACATAGTGTAATATTACACTATGTATTATTCTAAGACATAGGGTAGTGTAAATTTCGATTTAGTAGTGTAAAGTAATACAGTATACAATTTAATGTTGGGTTTGTCTATGGCAGCATATAGTACAGGATAGACCCGTATGATGTAAGGAAAAAGTTTTAAAAGTTTAGCTGGAAGCATATTATATTTTTTGCGAGCTAGAATTGTAATGTATTACTTACGGTTAGTAGCTCAGCTTATTGAGAGTATATTTAGCATACTGATGATACTATGTAGTTTATACTTTCGTTTTTTACATGGTTGGTTAGTTACTGCAGCTACATACTATTAACATTCCTTCCCTTTATTAATGCTACCCCTACCCCCTCCCTTTGATGCTGCTAATCCTGCATAATCAATGGGCATAATATGACTTTGAAAACCCCCCGCCCACCTCCTATGCATTTCACAAGTAGCACTAGTCGCATTCCTGCATTTCCCATAAATATGCTAAATTCCTCTTCATATGCAAATTCTTTTGTCAAGGCGCTCTTCCTCCTCCCTCCCAGCTTAAATAGACGCTCCAAGCCTAGGACGTGTCATTCAGACTCTGTCTTATCGACAGACATGTTCTTCACCTGAGGACGGCTGTTTGCGTTGTGGCCGAAACGTCGTGAGAATTATTTTATTATGTTTTATTTTTATTATTTTATTACTTCCCTTCTACGTGACTTTACCGAAAGAACCAAGAAGATGAATCCCTGCAGTCACGAAAGCTTTAAATCGAAACTCTTGGATGTGATCCTTTCCTATGGCTGCCAATCCGTAATCATTTTTTAACCAATGTCTATCGTCCCTTCTAGCCCTATATAGCTTTTTTACAGAAGCGACCTGGCCACAAATGATAGCCAGTGGTTTATCACTTGGAAATTTATAGCAGCCAAATATCCGGATAAATATCCACGCGACCACGAGGAGGGAGACATGCAACTCCAAATATACAGCAGGCGTCAAGGTCAGGATCGATTCCACAAACTCCTGTATACCAGGCGACGTAGTTAACATCTCGCCACCATGGTGCCCCTACTGTTCCTGCTTCTGTCTCAATATAATTCCAAGGGTGCATAGCATTCACTGTTGAGGTCAAAATATGTGTCTGCAAAATTGCGAAAACCCCATAATTACTAGGGAATCATTGCACACTCACCGCTGTAGGCATGCCCTCCTTACTTGATGTGTGCTGTCTCAATACAGGCTCACGCTGACCCTCTCCTGTCCAATGGACCTGCATAACTTCCCCATGGACACACAGATGTGCGCCATGTACCTGGAAAGCTGTACGTAACATTCCATGTAAAATATCTAGATTAACTTTACATCACATGTTATATGAACATTTTATTTGGAATCATCACTATCAGCTATGTTCTGTCCGCTGCTGGATAAAGGCTTCCCCCACGTCATCCCCATGCCTCACGGGTCCTGTAATGCAGGAGCTGATCTCGACGCTCTATCTCTGCAGTGGTCATCCTTTGGGGTCTGTTTCCTCCTTTGTCTGCCATTCTGTCACCAGGCTCATCCATCGGCCATCAATCTTTCTTGCGACGTGCCCTGTTCAAGCCAAATTATTTTTATTAACGGTCTATAAGATCTTGATTTGAAGCTTTCGTGACTGCAGGAATCCATACTCTTTGGTTCTTTTGGTAAAGTCACGTAGGGAAAAAAATAATAGATCACGATGTTTCGATCGCAACACAAGCAATCGTCATCAGGTGGGACAACCACAGTAAGAAAAAAAACTGCTGAAGTAGGCGAGAGATCTGCCGTGGCACGAGGTTATATAGGCCTCGGTAGTAGGGGGGGAGAAAGAAGTGGGGGGGGGGGGCAGAAAGTGGACCCCGAATTTGTTCTGTGATCCACCTTACTATTTCTGTCTCTCAGCATGTATCTCTCCATGCTTATTTGAATATTTTAAAGATTTTATTCCATGTTCTTTGTCAAAGTCCATGTTTCTGATACATACGTCGTGGCAGCTGATATGCCCTGATTGAAAAATGTCTTCTTTAGGTACATTGGTATGCTGCTTTTTTTAAGTCAAATTTTGCAAAAGTACCCCATCCTACTTTCAGAGGAGGGAAGCAGCAAAAATTAAGTTCGTAAATGATAAATCGCAAACAGCAGACTTCTTAGAGAGCAATACAGAACCATAACATACGTAGGTATGCATTTTTATCTTCTTTCGCACTGTAAGTAGCCAACAGCGCTAATCGGAGGTGCGGACAGCACTAATTGGAGGTGCGGAATGCACTGTCTGCTTCAAATAAACAATCTTTTGACTAAGATAACCAAAGACTCTTCAAAAGCCAGCCAACAATGAGAAGAAGCTTGTTTTATAAAACATGCTGATACCATTGACCACATCTATACTACCAATTACATTCCAAAAAAGACAAATGAAAATCAAATCCCATCATTGATAGCTTTTGGGGATTATTTGCAGTCCTCAATGGAGCTCTGGGCTACGTTTATGCATCCAAGTCACAAGTGATAAAATACGTGACAAGACACACAGGAGTCCTAGCTGCTCCTCCACGCATTATCTGGTGGGGGAAGAAGATGATGAGCCGAAGTCTTGTGCCAAGACAGAGAAGCAACAGTTCAGGCACACGTGCAGTGTCATTGTAGCCACTGCAAGATCGAAATTAAACAACTCTTTTTTATTTAACCAGGTAAGGCCTACTGAGCGACACAGTTCTTTTTCAGAAGCGACCTGACCACAAATCATGGCTCAACGAAGTGGCTTATTAAGTGAAAATGTATAGCAGCCAAATACTCGAAATTTGCGTGTTTATTTTAAATGTGGAGGGAAAAACCAGAAGGCCCGGAGAAAATCCACACGACCACGGGGAGAACATGCAAACTCCAAATATACAGCAGGCGTCAGGGTCGGGATCGAACCCACAACCTCCTGTATTCCAGGTGAGGTAGTTAACATATCACCATGGGCCCTACATTGGGGAGTGCGCGACTGCAGCGTAAGAGCGTTCGCAAGTCGAGTTTTACCATCTCCCATACAAATTATCCGCCAAATCTTCAACAAGAGATGCAAACCCCACATTTTCTACGAACAAACAGGTTTCACGGATAAAAGGATGAAACGTATGAGGGCGCTGTGCTGTATTTCTCAACACACATACGTGCTGAATATAGTTAGTGTGGTAAATTTTGGTCACCAATATAACTTCGCGTGCCGTTTGTGAACTTCTCAATTTTCACGACGCCGCAGTCGGCTACACTACAGCGGACATCGTCTTCCACTGGAACGGACCTACGCCCGTGTCTCTTTTTCAAGGACTCACGCTTCCACAATTTGTGCTCAGCAACAAAATAAGCACTGGCTCCTGCACAACGACTTACAGCACCGGTACGATCACCACCCAGAGTGGAACGCTTGGACACCCACCACCACCCCCCACCACCACCTCTCATTCAAGTTTGGGGAGGCAGAGGGAAAACTGTCGAGTGACTGATAATTCCTTCATCGTTAGGAACTAAAGTGTTTCTAAATATAAAGCCTTATGAGAAAAGTGATTCTGTACGTGTTCATCGAGTAATTACGTTACTAAGTTAAATTTAATTCCCAATTCTAAGACGTTGTAACCATTTCTACACAATGCTTCTCCATGCATGTCTCTGCATTTTTTTAAAAATGCGTTTCAAGTGTTGCTTTGTATGCCCTTTCAGGCTTGATAGGCTTTTAGCTACAGTAAAAGGATATGTTACCAGAAGAGGCATTTCCTTTTAAGTCTAACATAGGGTTAGCATAACAGTGGCACTTCTATTTTTTCCACAGGTTCATTTTCATGCATTTTCGCAAAGTTTACTCTGCACCGTGAGATGGGCTTCTACCTGATCCAACTCTACGTGCCCAGCATTCTCATCGTCATCCTCTCCTGGGTCTCATTCTGGATAAACATGGAGGCAGCCCCAGCCCGTGTGGCGCTGGGGATCACCACGGTCCTCACCTTGACCACACAGAGCACGGGGGCAAGAGCGTCACTGCCTAAGGTCACCGGAAAAATCCTCACTGTGGCACAAACTTCACCATACCCCACAACAGCGACGGTCCCACGGATATAACTCTGACGATTACGTGAACTCCGGTGGCGTCCGGCAGGCCATCAAACAAGCATGGTCACATCACGTAGCTTTCAAATGTGCTTCTGCGGCCGTCTGGAACGCTCTTCCTTCCGATATTAGGAAGCCAACTGGAGGGATGCACTTTTAAATAATTGAGATTGAAAACAAATTTCTTCATATCTGATCTGTGTTTAGATTGTTGACCTTTCCCCGCACTTCCGATTCGCATAGTTTGCTACATATGGTACGAAAGAAGTTCAACGGACATACATACATCATAAGTACAATTCTATAGAGTAATGGTGTATCCATGTTTTATCTCTTAACGATAAGACCCCTGTTTAGCATTTTAACATGAGCACTTTATGATTTTGTGCCACTGCTGCTTGTCTCCTACATCACCGCATCGCGCAGCTTTCAGATGCGCTTCTGTGACCGTCTGGAATGCTATTCCGATATTAAGAAGCTACTGGAGCGATGCACTTTTAAATCATCTCGTTTGAACACTCATTTCTTTAGAACTGCTTTTTGTGTTTAGTTTGTTGTCCTTCCCCCGCACCTCGGATTATCACGGTTGGCTACGTACAGTGTGAAAGAAGTTCAACATACATGCATAACCGGTACAATTCTATAGCGTAATGGTAAGGTGTATCCATGTTTTATCTCTTAACGATAAGACCCTGTTTAGCATTTTAACATGTGCACTCATTCTGAGTTTTGTGCCACTGCTGCTGCTGCAGGTCTCCTACATCAAAGCGGTGGACATTTGGATGGCAACGTGCCTGCTCTTCGTGTTCGCCGCGCTGCTGGAGTACGCCGCAGTGAATGTAACATCCAGGCAGAGCCAGGGGTTCATGAAGAAGGGCAGAAGAAGCCAGAAGCCCATCGACCAGGTGAGTTCTCACACTCAGCTACACATGCTCTGCTTTTATTCACGTACTCTAGCCAGTGTGCAGTTACAGTATTCGACAAAGCCCACCCCGCCTTTCTATCCACAGTATGATTTAACACAAGGCATTTGGGTACAATCCTATTTGGGTAAAATAATACTTGGCAATATAGATTTTAAATGGGCATCTAAATGTAACAAGAATGCTAATTAAAGTTTGATTGCATTGGCAACTAAGATAAAAAGTTCAAATGCCGTAAACCATCAGCTCTGTACCTGCCGAAGGACAGCCATAGCTCTTCACTCTGCACTCGCTTGATGCCGCTTAATCACAGCATTCTATATTTCCATCGTCTTCAGAAACATGCGACTCACTTTCCTGAATTCTCTGGACCCTTTGTATCGCATCACAGAGCCATATGGCCCACCAGCCTCCAGGTGGCATGCAGTGAACGTATACAGTGCACAAGAGACACATAGGCGGTTGACAAAATCTCATATAGTGTTAAAAACACAAAGGTGCATGTGTAATTTTTTTCAAGTACATTTTTAGGTCCTTTGTAAAATCTGTTTTTTTAACACAGCTTGTGAGTAAAAAAATGTCAAACATTCTTTAAACAGTGTGATTAGTTCCTGTGAGCAATAATTTAACTTAACCAATAACAGGGCACATGTTTCACGTGAATCTGCATGCAATTAGAACATGGTGGGGAGTGTTGCTGCTGAAGTAACGCTGCCTTGGATCGAAATAAAGACAAAAATATTAACGACAGCATTCTGCAATTCATTAATTGCAATACCGTCAACACGCGCACACACGTGCTGACACACCAACAACAACAGCCGCCATTCACAGCGAAGTGATGGTGACATCACCATGGTGCTTGTGCCATGCGTATGTGCTGTCATTCATACATGTGTTAACATGCATACACACGCTGACACGCACTGACACGTACACTGGCACACACTGACACCACAGCAATCACCGCCATTCGCCACGACGTGACGGTGATTGTGTGCTGACGTCATGGTCCAAATTTGTCAATTAAAAAATACCCTCATTAAACATGCTCCATACCACTCTTGAAAATTAGACTATCCTCATTGTCTTTGGAGTTCTAACCTGGGTGAGACAAAATGACTTTGCAACTGGATAAACACAAACACACATACAGACTATTGGGGCAAGCGGTGATTTTTAGACACATTTCTAACAGTGAAACAAATAAAAGGTTTGAATATTACAAAATATAGCAAATGATCACAAAGTGTTAAAATCTCATCCATAATATGTATAACTAATGTGTAACATGTTGTATCAACAAATTTTTATTTTTTAAGCATCTAAACTTTTTCAAAAAGTGAAATTTCTTGGCCCTTTTTGAGGTTCTAGAAATTTCTTGGAGCTGAAAATTATAACGACTTTTTGCCCTCAGTCAATTCACTGCTGGATGAAGGCCACCCCACGCCATGTTGATGTTGGGGGTTGTTTGACCATACCTGACAACGCTGGCCAGTGCGTGTTGGTGAAGGTGGTGGTCCAGGACAGGTTCAGATATCACTCGCTGCTGATGTTCGCTGTGGCTAGACTAAGTTCTCTAGGTTCACAGTGCAGGGCACTAACCACTGCTGCACCAATCCCTTCAACTAAAATATATAACAAACTAGCAGAAGTACCCGGCGTTGCCCGGGTGAAAAAGATATTTCTTAATAACCTTACATATATACACACCCTCACCACTCACCACTCACCCTCACCATTCACCCTCACCACTCTCCCTCACCACTCTCCCTCACCACTCATCCTCACCAATCACACCCTCACCAATCACCACTCACCACTCACCCTCAACACTCACCCTCACCACTCACCACTCACCCTCACAATTCACCCTCACCACTCTCCCTCACCACTCATCCTCACCAATCACACCCTCACCACTCTCCCTCACCACTCTCCCTCACCACTCATCCTCACCAATCACACCCTCACCAATCACCACTCACCACTCACCCTCAACACTCACCCTCACCACTCACCACTCACCCTCACCATTCACCCTCACCACTCTCCCTCACCACTCTCCCTCACCACTCATCCTCACCAATCACACCCTCACCAATCACCACTCACCCTCAACACTCACCCTCACCACTCATCCTCACCAATCACACCCTCACCAATCACCACTCAACACTCACCCTCACCACTCACCACTCACCCTCACCATTCACCCTCACCACTCTCCCTCACCACTCTCCCTCACCACTCATCCTCACCAATCACACCCTCACCAATCACCACTCACCACTCACCCTCAACACTCACCCTCACCACTCACCCTCACCACTCAACCTCCCCTCACCACTCACTAATCACCACTCACAATCGCCACTCACAACCGCCCTCACCATTATATTTTTGGCCCAGTCAACGCCGGATATTTCCCATTCGTAGCAGTTTATATCAACTCTATAACCAACTTATATTAAAGAGGAAGCGCGATCCTAAAGTAATTTACAACCTTCGATTAGACTGATTGGCCGTGTCGGGTGGTGGAGGGTTACAACACATTAATAAATAAGGCGATCTAAACCCAATAACGTTGTTTATGAATAATGGTCGCGAAAGCCTACGTGTTACAAATTGACAAACTTTACTTAATAACTAGGCTACAGTCTACATTATAGACTGCCAGTACACCCACCCAGCTTAATAACCAGGCTACAGTCTACATTATAGACTGGCAGTACGCTCACCCAGCTTAATAACCAGGCTACAGTCTACATTATAGACTGGCAGTACACTCACCCAATTTAATAAGCAGGCTACAGTCTACATTATAGACTGGCAGTACGCTCACCCAGCTTAATGACTATTTGTACAGTCAACATTTAAAGAATCGATTCTTGGCGCGTCGGGTTTAAAAGTAATTAGACAGTTGTTTTTTCATTGGTATGTAATGTTTGAAAGTTTTCATAAAATTTTAAATGTATTTTCCCCCCGGGCAACGCTGGGTATATCGAGTTTATACCACAAAGTCGTCGCTTGACACGGGTGGGGTGTCGAGGCCTAGTACCGTGCAGAGCCTCCGGCCTCGCCTAGATTGCCCACCCGGCTGAGGCTGGGTACCGGGGCCGTTCCCCCCCCCCCCCCCCCGCGCTACAATAATACTGTGTAATCGCTATAATTGTATTATCTACCGACCCTATAATAGTAATTGCACACATTGTGGTGGGGAGGGAGTGAAGAGGACGCAAACTTTGATGAATTTACCTCAGAGTCGCGTGGTGGGTGTCGAGGCCTAGTACCATGCAGAGCCTCCGGCCTCGCCTAAATTGCCCACCCGGCTGAGGCTGGGTACGGGTGCCGTTCCCCCCCCCGCCCCGCGCTACAATAATACTGTGTAATCGCTATAATTTTATTATCTACCGACCCTATAATAGTAATTGCACACATTGGGGTGGGAGGGGAGTGAAGAAGACGTGAAACTTTGATGAATTTACCTCAGAGTCGCGTGTTAATGCGTGCGCATATTTTTAACGGGAATTAAAAATGGCGTCCACCCCGCAGCGAATGCGTCGCTACCCGTTGCCAGGGGCAACCACCGTCCAATGAAACTGCGTATGGTCCGGCGACACACAGACACACACACAGACAGACAGATTTGCGATTTTATATATATAGATGTATCTTACCATCACAATTTTTACACTGAATGGTCTTCTTCCTGTTAGTGACAGTAAAAAGCCTGTTATTATTTGTATGTAATATGTTAGATATGGTTTAAGGGGTGACATTAATAAAGCAAAATATTCGTGTATTTATTTCTACAAAGTCAGTGTGTGTTGCCAATGTAGCTTTGCATTTTTTCTGCAGCAAGTCTCCATTATCATTGCAGGAAACCGAAGAAAAGAATCGGAAAAAGTTTGTTGCCTGTGCTCAAACCATCGACAATATCTCACGACTGTTTTTCCCAATTTCATTCCTCATCTTTAACGTCATTTACTGGGTCACCTTCAAAGTGATGCTCAAACGGGAAGTTTAAGGATCACGTCCACTCATTTAGAAATTTGCATGTGGGGCCCATCCAGTGGAAACTATTACACACTATCCCTCTACATGCCATGCTAAACTGTGAGACCGAGTCATTCTAAAGTCCATGACTCACGTTCTGCAAAGTTACATCCTCTGGTCCAGCATTTGCAGCAGTTAATAAAAAAAGGTTTCAAAAGTCAAAACGTTTCGTCATGTGCTTTTGAGTGAAGAGCAGTGCTCACCGCGAGGTTTAGACAAAATAATCGGCAGACATCTCACATCGACGCAGTGTGCCAAGGGCTATGGGGAAGTACCAACACAATTCCATGAATCCACAAAAAAAAACAATGGATTCATGGAATCGTGCGGCACATGACTATCAGTTAAATTAATCTGCAAGAAATTTGCAGCTTATTAGGTTATAATTATTTCTAAGATCCAAATGGAGAACATCTGCCATATTGGTCTATATAAAAGGATTCTGCATTGTTTTAACTTAATATCCGAGTCTAAAACTTCTGCTTAACAAATCACGCTGTAATGACGCAAAACAATATACATTTCAAAAATAATTAAAATCTTAGCTTCCTGTGGCTCCGCTCTGCAGCTTCACGTTAACCCTGTCCACTACTATGGAGCGTGGTTTGTGTCTCTGCTAAGAGTTTTTAATCTGCTGCAGTGTACAGCAGATTACAGGAGCATTTGCGAGCTGCCAATACATCATGAAATACATTGGATCTCAGATGATCAGATTTCTGTTGCATATCGATACAATAACTTATGAGTTCCTTCTCATGAACTGGTTCTCACTTTGTTGTACTCATTTTACTCATGTCGGAGAGATGACAGAATGAGGTGTGAGGAATTGGGCATAACATATTCACTATTTCTAGATTTGAAGCTTTCGTGACTGCAATGATTCAAACTCTTAGGTTTTTTCGGTAAAGTCACGTAGGTAGAAATAAAAATAAATAAATAAATAAATATTGATAGAGATAAAATTATAAATTACGACGTTTCGGAGGCAATACAAGTCTCCGTCATCACGTGGGACCGTCACAGCTAAATTTACTGTATCAAGTCGTGATTTATAATTTTATTTATATCATTATTTATTTTATTTTTATTATTTATTTTTTACCTACGTGACTTTACCGAAAAAACCTAAGAGTACATATTCACTATGTTGAGCTCACCACTCCAGGAATGAGCTACTCCAGATTCTATAATCTTCACTTCCCCAACCCACACAAGGCGCACGTCAGAGAAAGACATACATTCTAAGCAAAGAGAAGACATAAACATACCAACGGGTCATTCAAGTAAAAGAATATACATTTCTGCATCATACATGCGGCATGACGATGTGACAGAACATATGTAATGCGAGCAAGGACAGGGTGGTTGCCGGCCTCCGCGCCGCTCACACGCGCCGGTGTAGTGAGAGCGTGTGGGAGAGGCCACTGCTCACCTCGCTCCAATGGGAGCGGGGTGAACGGGGGGGGGGGCGGAGGCAGAGGCAGGACGGAAGGTGGAGTTGGTTCACGTGGGAGAGGGGAATATAAGAGGAGGAGCGGAAGGAGAAGGGGGAGAGGAGAGACAGAACCAAAGAGGGACGCACGCAGAAGGGTGGAAGGAGCCGTGGCCCCATTGCCACATGGTCGAGAAAGGATAGGCGCCCACGGGAAGGCAGCGAGCGTGGGGGCGGCCAGACAGGGGAGCGTGCGGGATCGCACGGAGAGAGACACAAAAGGGAGCGTGTGCAGAGTACCCGAAGGGCGGTGTGGCCGGGCCGGGTGACGGAGAGCACACGGAAGGGAGCCAGGTGACGGCGTGGGCGAGAGCCACAGGAGAGCGTGCGCGGGGCGCACGGACGCGCGGAAGGCGAGGCTGGAGCGAGGAACAGCGGGTGCGTGGAAGAACCCAATAAAGGACACGGAGAACAATGGAGTGTGAAGGAGTCCTTTATTACACTGGTGTCAGAAGTGAACCAAGATGTCCAAGCATTTTAAGAAGAGGATCGTACCTGCACCATCCTCGGACGACGAGGACGAGAGTCCACCAACAGCGGCGTTCCCGACGACAGAAGGAGGAGGCGAGGTGCTGACAGGCGACACGCTGGGGGTGCAAGAGGTCATAGGAGCGGCGGGGCCGTCTGCTGCAGCGGGCGCCGAGGAGGGCTGGCGACACATCACGGCTCAACTGGAGTTGCTGCGGGCCACGCTCACACAACTGTGCGCTCTGCTGACGGCGACGACGAGGCCGGATTGACCGAGTGGGGAGCCGTCCGCCATTGGGGCCCGTGCGACGCTTCCCGCCTTCTCCGCCACGCGGCAAGACGCCGCCATCTTGGGTGAGGCCGTGGACGAAGCACGGGAAGCCGCCATCTTGGGCGGCGCCGTGGACGAAGCGCGGGGTGCCGCCATCTTGTCACCGCGGGAAGCCGCCATTTTGTCACTGCGGGAGGCCGCCATCTTTTCACTGCGTGCAGCTGCCGTCTTGTCAACGCGGGAAGATGTGGTCGTCTGGTCACCGTGTCGACTTCCGTCAGCAGATTGTGGCGACTCGGGGAACCGCAGCCATCGTCTGACGACGCTGAAAGAATTTTCCATCGGAGGCGACTGGAGTGCGTTCGCCTGCCGCTTCGAGGCGGCAGTCCGCTCTGCAAAGTGGACGGATGCGGAGGCTCTGGAAGTCCTGCCGACACTCCTCGATGACGAATCGGTCCGATTTTTCCGCTCCATTAAAGCCGCAAGGAAAACGACGCTCAAGGCCGTTTTTGAAGAGATGGCAGAGGCTTATGAGCCCCCGGACGATGCTCATCGCAGGTTCATTCAACGGCAACGGCTCCAGAGGAATCTCCTGTGGCTTTCCGGGGTGCTGTCCTGGAGTTGGCCATGGCCGCATACCCGGACACGGAGCCGGACTTGTTGGAGCCCTTGATTTTAGGGAAGATGTTGGAGCTATCCAGGGACTTGGGCATTCCTATGCCGGTGTGCGGTCACGAACAACTGACCTCCCGGATAGCGGCTAAATGCTCGGACGCGCAATTTAACCTGCACCGCTGGAAGCAGGTGACGGCTTGGACAGGGAGCCCCAAGATCGAGGGCGGCACCACGGGGTGGGATCCGTCCAAGGCCGTGTATGTGAGGGACGAGAGGGGGCCTGCGGAGTTGACGGCGGCGGCGACCCAGCCGCCTACTCGCGGGGGTGCGGAGTTGGGGCCGGCGCCACCGTTGCGGGATTGCCAGGACAGGGGGGGCGCCGGACGGCGGACCGACCTGCTGTGCTTCCGCTGCGGCCGTCTGGGTCACTTTGCCAGAGAATGCTGGGCTCGCCCTCGCCCGTCGCTCCAGCAGGAGGCCCCTGCCAAGGCTGCGACGAGTCAAGAACAAGCACGACAGGCAAGTCGGTACGCATCAGACACCCGGAAAGGCCCGTCACCTCATGCATCACTTTCGCCGCGGGGTCCGGATAATGTTACTAGCGGGGGAGCGCGAGAAGAGCCGTGTCGCTCGCTCACGCAGTGGCGCAAATTGGCATGGAGGGTAGTTGCGGCTGCTACTGGGTCTTCCACTGTGCCGGGTTCCATCCAAGGGGTGGACGTGCGTATTTTGGTGGACTCGGGTGCGTCCGCAACTATTATCTCGGACGTCATATTTCACCTTCTGTCCATTCCTCCGGAGCGGGTGTGACCGGTTTATGACTCGTGCATAGCGGCAAATGGGGGTAGTATGGGCATTGTGGGTCAGGTGGACGCCAGCATAGCGGTTGGGGTGTTTCGGTATCTGGGATGGTGTTAATTTCTAGGTCCCTCTGGGTGCCCTGTTTGTTGGGAATGGATTTTCTGGCGAAAATGCCCATTCAGATTCGGGTGGATCAAAATTGTATTCAATTACCGAGGGGCCGCCAGATTTCCTTCTTACCATCACCCTGGGGCCAGTCCGTTACTGACCACCAGGTGCAGGCGCTCTCCGAGGTATCGGTTGATGTTCCACCTGGATCGCAATTGCTTATTCCGCTGCGTTATCGGAAACCACTCCCAGAAATCGAGAGGGCGGCAGGTGTCTTGTTGTCGCCGTCCAATGTTGTAACGGGGGGCTTGACGTTAGTGGGGGCGCAGACGATTGTTCGGCCCGTGCAACCCCCGTTTTTGCAGGTATTGAATGGGACTGCAGAGAATGTTAGTGTGCGGGCCGGAGCGGTTTTAGCTCATGCTACGACTGCTTTCACGGCCCATGACAATGGGGGCCTCCGGGGCCTCGTAGGGGGGGTCTCGACCTCCACGGCACAGGACGATCGCTGGATTGCAGAATTGTGCGCGGAAAATGGGTCTTTAACTGGGGACCAACGGTTCGCGCTTCGCACGCTGTTGGGGAAGTATTCCGACGTTTTTAGTTCGGACGATTTCGATTTGGGACGCACTACTCTGCTCTCCCACCATATTGATACGGAGGTTGCCGCTCCGATTCGGATGAACCCGCATCGGCTGAGTCCATTGGAGCGGGATCACATACGGGGCGCGGTGGAGAATATGTTGGCCGCCGACATTATTTCCCCGTCAAACAGTCCGTGGGGTGCTCCAGTGGTCCTGGTCAAGAAGAAGGATGGGAAATTGCGGTTTTGTGTCGATTTTCGTCGGTTGAATAAAGTGTCGGTTGCGGACGCGTACCCCCTGCCACGTATGGATGATTCCCTCGATGCCTTGTCTGGGGATACATTTTTTTCGACTCTCGATCTTTCATCGGGATTTTGGCAGCTTCTCCTCGACGAGTCCTCGAGGGAAAAGACGGCTTTCCGTACGCCGCAGGGCTTGTTTCAATTTAATTGTCTCCCCATGGGGTTGAACGCCGCCCCGGCGATGTTCCAACGATTGATGGAACTCGTGTTGACCGGGTTGCAGTGGGACACATGTCTAATATATTTGGACGATGTTATCGTCTTCAGCCGCACGTTTGACGAGCATCTGCGGCGATTGGACGCGGTGTTTGCGAGGATGCGTTCCGCTAATTTGAAGTTTAAGCCTAAAAAGTGCCACCTGTTGCAGAGATCCATGAGCTATTTGGGCCATATAGTCAGCTCGGATGGGGTAGCCACGGACCCTGAGAAGACGGCGTGCATCCGAAACTGGCTGACTCTGGCCTCAGTGGGGGACATGCGCTGGTTCGTCGGGTTCGCGTCCTATTACCGCAGGTTCATACCGGACTTTGCCACAATCACGAGGCCATTACACCTCCTTATGGCAAAGGGCCGACGGTTCAGTTGGGGACCGGCGGAGGAGACGGTATTTCAGGGCCTACGCGACCGGTTGGCCTCGGCACCGACGCTGGACTATCCGGATTTTACTCGGCCATTTATCCTGGATACCGATGCGAGTCACACGGGGATTGGGGCCGTCCTGTCCCAATCTAGGAACGGCGTCGAACGCGTAGTGGCTTACGGAAGCCGTGTGCTGTCTCCGGCGGAGACCCGCTACTGCGTTACTCGTCAGGAACTGTTGGCCATAGTACATTTTCTACGCCAATACTGGCCGTATTTATACGGTCGGACGTTTATTGTGCGCACGGATCATGCGGCTCTGCAATATGCTCTGACGGTTGATCAACCGTCTGGCCAATTGGCACGATGACTGGAAACCCTGCAGGAGTTTTCGTTTGAAATTCAGTATCGGAAGGGTTCGCATCACGCGAACGTGGACGCACTTTCTAGATTGCCGCAGGGGCCCCCTTGCGCTTGCACTGCGGGCACGAATAGGTGCACGCGGGCTCCGCTGCCACCGCGGCCGGTGATGTCCACGGTGGAGGTGCCTGAGACTCCCGCGTGCCCAGAGCCGGCGGATGGGGTTTTGAATCTGCCACGTTCGGTATGGGTTCGCGAGCAATTGCTCGATGACTCACTGGGGGCCTTGCGGGGTCGGGCTGCAAAGGGGCGCGGTAGCCCGTTGTCCGATGGGATGCCGGGAGCTGCTCTCCGGGATGGCTTGCTGATGTGGAGAGAAGGCTTGCACGATCGCTGGCGTCTTGTTGTGCCGGTATCGCTGCGATATGAATTGATGCGGATTCTGCATTCTGAGAAGTTGTTACATCTCGGAGTGCAGAAAACCTTGTTGACATTACAACGGGATTATTTTTGGCATGGCATGACGACTGATGTCGTCGGGCACATTCGGGCGTGCTCCGACTGTGCCCGACGGAAACCACCCAAACACCCATATGTTCCTCCAGTGCAGTCCATACAGGTGTCACGCATGAATGAATTGGTGGCGTTGGATATTTTGGGACCTTTTCCGCCCTCCGCTCGGGGTAACAAATTTTTATTGGTTGGAGTGGAATATCTTTCCCGCTGGCCGGGGGCCTGGCCCTTAGCCGATCAGTCGGCGGCGTCTATTATGGAGGCGTTTCTGTTCGGGTATGTAATGGACAAAGGGGCACCTGAAAGGTTACTTACGGACCAAGGGCGAAATTTTTCTTCCAAATTATTGGCGGAAGTATGCGCTGCACTGGGGACCAAGAAGGTACGGACGTCTCCCTACCATCCGCAGATGGATGGGATGGTTGAACGTCTTAATCGGACCCTGACGGCGATGCTCTGTCATACGGTTAGTGAAAAGCAGGCTGATTGGGACTTGCATATCCCTGGGGTGCTCTCCGCTTACCGTATGATGCCACATGCGTCGACGGGGTACTCGTCGTTCTTTTTGATGTACGGCCGCGAGAACGTGCCGCCGGTGGACGTGCAGCTGGGCACAGGGGTGAAGGGTCCTGTTAAACCTCTCCCCGAGTACATTCGGGACACCGTTCGTCGCGTGGCGGAGGCGCGGGAGGGGGCCCGATTGGCTACTGCCAAGACCCAGGCCTGGAACGAACGTTGCGCACGACGCTCGCATGGTTAGTCCCCCTGGCGAGTGGGGGACATGGCCTGGCTGCACTGCCCGCAGGTGCCGGTGGCGACCTCCCCTAAGTTGCATAGGCCGTGGCAGGGGCCAGTGGTGCTTGTTGAGGTTCCTAGTTCGCAGTCCGCGCGTGTTCGGTTCGGAGCGCGGCGTTGGTACGTTCACACGTCCCGATTGAAACCCTATTTGGCCCCACGGACGGATGCGTCATCTCCTAATGTTGCCTTGCCGGTGTCTGTTGCGACCGACGCGCCACTGACCTTGCCTGTTCAACCTGCAAGCAAGCCTGTCGTGCCTCCTGTAGACGGACCGGCTGTGATCCTGCCGGACATGGGGATTCCTGCTCCGGGTGGGCCTACCACGGCGACGGGGACACTTGACCCCGCTGCCCCTACAACCCCACCTCGGATGCAGTCGCGGGAGGACTCGATGACGTGCCCTGTTGGGGAATGGGACGCGGGGAGTGACGGGCCTCCAACAGCGGCGGGCGGGTGCAGTCCCGTCGCTCCTAAAACCCCGTCGCGGCCGCGGTCCGCGTGGGGGGGCGGCCCCGTGCAGGACGGGCCAGCAACTCGCACGCGGTTCAAAATCCCTTTCATTTTGTTAATTGTTGTTACTATAATCTCCAGTGTCCTTGTATGACTGTGTTGTGTGTTGCTCGCATTACTTTTGTTCTGTTTGCAGCCGAGGACGGCTGGCTTTTTTTATCAGGGGGGGGGGGTCGTGTAATGCGAGCAAGGACAGGGTGGTTGCCGGCCTCCGCGCCGCTCACACGCGCCTGTGTAGTGAGAGCGTGTGGGAGGGGCCACTGCTCACCTCGCTCCAATGGGAGCGGGGTGAACGGGGGGGGGGGGTGCGGAGGCAGAGGCAGAGGCAGGACGGAAGGTGGAGTTGGGTCACGTGGGAGAGGGAAATATAAGAGGAGGAGCGGAAGAAGGGGGAGAGGAGAGACAGAACCAAAGGGGGACGCACGCAGGAGGGTGGAAGGAGCCGTGGCGCCATTGCCACGTGGTCGAGAAGGGATAGGCGCCCACGGGAAGGCAGCGAGCGTGGGGGCGGCCAGACAGGGGAGCGTGCGGGATCGCACGGAGAGAGACACAGAAGGGAGCGTGTGCGGAGTACCCGAAGGGCGGTGTGGCCGGGCCGGGTGAGGGAGAGCACATGGAAGGGAGCCAGGTGACGGCGTGGGCGAGAGCCACAGGGGAGCGTGCGTGGGGCGCACGGACGGGCGGAAGGTGAGGCTGGAGCGAGGAACAGCGGGTGCGTGGAAGAACCCAATAAAGGACACGGAGAACAACGGAGTGTGAAGGAGTCCTTTATTACACATGCAAGGCACGATGGGAGGACCAATCCCATGGTCACAATTGCTACAAATAACCCTCTGCATGTACCGTATTTAAATTATTTGTGAGTTTCTCATCATTTACACAAAGTTTTAGGATGCCGTCATTGTCGCTCTTACACAGTGCCAGCCAAACTGTTCTGAGGTAGCGGTTGCCCACATAAAGCCCCGCGAGGTGCAAGGCAGCAGTAGGCAATGAAGGCTGTGCCGCACACGGATGATCCTCAAAAAGGCTACAACTGGTGAACGGTTGTTCCATTGTCCTACTGCTGCTGGCGAGACGTTAACTACCTCGCCTGGTATACAGGAGGTCATGGGTTCGATTCCGACCCTGACACCTGCTGCTGTATATTTGGAGTTTACATGTTATATCCCTGTGGTCCCTCTTTAGGAGGCTGGAGAAGGGGTCTGAGTGCGGGTAAAGGGCTTTCCCATGAATCTACACTCAGTCTGGGTCCCGTTGTGTGTCAAGTGTTCAATGTTGCCATATGGCCTTACCTTGTTCTGCCTCCAAGGCAGAACAAGTTAACAAATTCCTGTAACGTGAGTTACCCTGAATAACGTTCAGCCCAGTCGGGCCCCACGTACGAGATAACTTTTGGAGGTGGCCTCTTGAGTGATTGGACTTGATCAAGGGTACACACAAAGTATGTGTGGGGTGCGAGACGGGAGGCTATCACATGGTGATGTCACGAGACATTCAAGAGATTATGGCAGGAGCGATCTAACGGTCACAATGGCACCTTCTGCTGACATATAAATCACCTTTTGCACGTATTGTTACTCTGCTTTAGGACGTTTAACCTGAATGGGTAGAGATAACTTGCGTGACATTCCATGGAGGGTTGATGTAATTGAGGCAATTACATTATAAAAAATAAATGTTATGTTTATAAAACACTAGCGGTAAGTACCCGGCGTTGCCCGGGTGAAAAAGACAGACACACACATCGACTCACACACACACATACATAGACTCACACACAAATTGACCTACACATATGCACTTACAAAGACACAGATATCGACTAAGACACACACACACACATGGACCCACTGTGGTGGTACCTGGTATCACCACAGCAGTGCATACTGACTGTGCTGGTGTGTGCTTTCACTACAGCAGTGCATACCGACTTTGGTGGTACCTACTTTCACTATAGCAGTGCATACTCACTGTGGTGGTACGTGCTTTCACTACAGCAGTGCATACTGACAGTGATGGTACCTGCTATGATAACAGCAGTGCATACTGTGGTGGTACATGCTTTGACAGCAGAAGTGCATACTGGATGTGGTGGTACCTGCTATGATTTACAACAGTGCATACTGTGGTGGTACCTGCTACGATTACAGCAGTGCATACTGAATATGGTGGCACCTGGTATGATTACAGCAGTGCATACTGACTGTGGTGGTACCTGCTATGATTACAGCAGAGTATACTGTGGTGGAACCTATCACAACAGTAGTACATGCTGACTCTATAGCAGTATATATCGACTGTATAGCACAAACCACGAACCTGGCAGAGTGGCGTGGTGAGGCCTAGTCCCGTGCAGAGCCCCCGGCCTTGCCTAGATTGCCCAGCTGGTAGGCTGGGGGCTGGGCCGCTACTGGGGGGGGCCACCATCCCCCCGGCCGCGCAGGAATAATACTATCTAAGCGCTATATTAATATGTACGGACTCTATAGTAGTAACTGGGGGGGGGGGGGGGAGAAGAGGACATCACACAGTGAAGAATGTACCGCAGCGTTGTGTTTTTTTGTAGCATTTTTAACACGAAAGAAAAATTCCCCCTCACCCCCATCGAACGCGTGTGACTTGGTATGGTCCGTCCCTCCCACCAAAAATGCGTGAGTTGGTATGGCCGAGCGTGAGCAATAAATAATTAAATAAAAATATCACTAAATCGCTCATTTAACTAATTTAAAGGTGACGGACGTGAACAAGGAATAGTGTTCGCCAACCGCGGGTCTTAACATAAACCCCACCGTTTGAGAGCCAAATCCCTCGCAAGCGTGTGAACAAACAGACACAGAGACAAAAAATTACATTTATATATAAGAAGATAAAAGTCAAGCATTCATGCTCAAATGAGCTCTCATCTCTGTTTGTGGCTCGAGCCAGGAGTGTAAATTGTCTCATTAAATTATTATTATTGGCATACAATGTAGCGTCCTTAAAAGAGTGAACAGAAAATATGTACGTATGTATTTTGAACTTCTTCTGCACCATATGTAGCCAATTATGCTAATCAACAGGTGCGGGGGGAAGACAATAACCAAAACACTAAAATAATGTGTGCGCTTACTTGTTATGTTTCTCTAACAAACTAGTCAATAATGTTACATCTTAGTTGTTAGTTTCTAAAGAGAAAAGGCTCACACCGGCTCTGTACCTGCTGAAGGACAGCCACAGCTCTTCATTCTGCACTCGCTTGATGCGCTTAATCACAGCGTTCTTTATTTCCATCGTCTTCAGGAACATGCGGCTCACTTTTCTGAATTCACTGGACCCGTTGTGTAGTTCCACAATCTGTGACAACGTTGGACACGTGTTACATCACAAGCTTACACTGACAGTTTTGCACTCAAGAATAACATTTGGTAATTACCCAAATATACAAAATATTGTTTTAAAATGTACTGCTGGGTAGTTGCATTCAGCATTACTTTAAATAAAAATCTATATGTATAGATATTTTTGTTCCAGAATCATATTCCATTCATTCTATAGGAAAATATTGGCTCTGGAAGATAACTTCACGCTGGTTGACCTGCCGACACGTGACCGGATGATATTGGAGGGGGGCCACCGGTGGACGGGGGCCGCTGGGCGGTCACGTGGTAGAGGAGCTCTCGGGAGCCTTCGGGAAAGGGCTCAAGAGATCTAGAAGGTGGGCGGGGCGAGGGGCGGAGCCAGCACCAGCCCGGGCCGATATAACGGGGCCCCGTGAGGGGCTCGGGGTTCTTCGAGTTGTTGGTGAAGAAGATCCACGTCGGGTTGAAGAAGCCTCCAGCCACGTGGTCTGGGACCCAGCTTGTAGTCCGGACCGGGATAGCGGAACCGTGTCTAGTTCTGCCGTAGCGTGGTTAGATGGGCGTTCAACACCCAAGTGTAGGTTACGTTATGTTGTGTTGAGTTGATGTAATAACTAGTGTTGCTCCCAAGACAACGTCTGCGACTCAGTTGGACTCACTACACATATTCTTAATCTTTCGGTAAAGTCACGTAGAAGGGAAATAATATAATAATAAAAATAAAACAATAAAATTCTCACGACGTTTCGTTTGCAACACAAACAATCGTCATCAGGTGTGAAAACCACATAAAGAAAATTTTCCTGTGAAAATTCTTGCGGTGAAAACCAAAGCAAGAAAATTTTCTTGCTGTGGTTTTCACACCTGATAATTGCTTGTGTTGCAATCGAAACATCGCGAGAATTTTTTATGTATTATTTTTTTCTTATTTCCCTTCTGTGACTTTACCGAAAGAACCAACAATATGAATCCCTGCAGTCACGAAAGCTTTAAATCGAAACTCACTACACATATTAAGACGACGGAAAAAAAATGTCTTAAAAATCATGAATATGATTTGATAATTTTTAAGAATGGTTGTAATGGTATAGTTGGATAAAAATTAAAGTAATGACAGCTGTGTCTGTCATAGGAGGTCTTTTTTGTTTACCGTACTTAACCACATTGGACAGTGTGGGTTGGTGAAGTGAGGGACCCAGGATTGATTCAGATGTCACTCGCCACTGATGTTAGCCATAGCCTCTGCTTGCCAGATTCATGGTGCTGTTTCCTTACTCCTGCAAAACTGATGGTGTGTTCTTTACATGGCCACTGGGCTATGACCATCGGCTCAGTATACTTGAGAACCCGGTTAATAACACATGGCCATGTGGATTACACCCCAGGATTTGAACATTGCCAGCTCAGTACTGTGGATTGGTATTGGTAACTTCATTAAAAAAAGCTTTACCTTGAAGTAATCCGACATGTGGTCCCAGTGAGTGGGGAGCAAGTCTGATGTCGGGAGACCCTGCGACTTGCCTTTGCTTGCACCCAGCCTGTCCCACAACACATACACGCACAATGCAGAAAACACGGCCTTCACGATCAATGCAGGCCATATTTAGTACGTCAATGGTAAGGGCTGGCTGACTTTGTTTACAGGAGTCCAACTTCAGAGATGGAAGCATCGATGAATGTAGGTGCACTTTTCATACCGCTCGGAGTTCAAGTCCTCTTCTGATGAAGATGATGATGAAGAAGAAGAATATCTCCTGTTTTTTCTGATGGTTGAGTGATCATCTTCATCTGTGCTGTCACTGTCCTCCTTGGCCTTGACATCTGTTGGAACATTGAGGTGGTGTCATTGCCCTGTCGAATTCATGCACTGCCAACTCGGATCATATCATACTGCTCCAATAACCCACTACATGCTGGGCCGTGCCACCACACAAGCCACGACACAATCACACGCAGCAATCCCGAGTCCACTGCTCTGTTTGCTAAATCTGTTTCTTTCCAGCTTGTACGATACATTTTCTTGTTGTGGCGCATGTTCCCATCATTTACAGAAAGTGCTGGATTTGAGTTTTCAAGTCTCCGCTCACTCAAAACAACCATTGCTAGTTTTCACGTGAAAAATGCAAAGCTACAGTGAGGAAAAAAAAGTATTTGATCACCTGGGAGCCAGAAATCTTTCTGATTGAGAGGGGGTCAAATGCTTATTTCTCTCATTAAAATGCAAATCAATTTATAACATTTCTGACGTGCGTTTTTCTGGATTTTTATGTTGTTATTCTGTCTCTCACTGTTCAAATAAACCTACCATTAAAATTATAGACTGATCATTTCTTTGCCAGTGGGCAAACGTACAAAATCAGCAGGGGATCAAATACTTTTTTCCCTCACTGTACTTCAGCCGCTGTTCTGACACTTTTCATTATGGACCATCGCAAGGTTCCTGTAGTTTTCCATGAACAAAGGATTTATAAGTAATGAGGCCCAACGCAAAAAATCCCTGGGTTTATCTTCCACGAAGCTCGTGCTTCACCCTAAATTGCATGCGTACAAACCATGGCAGATGCAGATACCTGATGCACAAATGTAAAACTCTCCAGTAGTGTGCAACTGTGGTCATCCAGAACAGACCGTAAAATGTATGACGCAATGCCCGATCCAAAAATACCAAGGAGACATTGCAACGATACACTCTACTGCTCCTTACGCGGTTATCTGGCTTGACCACCTGAATGTGAAATTGTAGTTGTTGCTCTGCATCTTCATCAGGAATACGAAAAAAATAAGGCCCAACAGAGGCCCGTGGGATCACTTGTGAGTGCGAGTGTCACTATCACTCACTGCTTTGCCCATTACCAGTCAGGCAGCTATAAGAACACGATATTCAGCAGGCTTCATCCTCCCACCAGCTCAACGGCACTCATACTGCACGGGCTGTATGGCAGCAACCGTCTTGTGATGATGTGGCCCGAGTGCTTCACGAGCAAATTGGAAGTTTACAAAGTCGAATCTTAATTGGGCATCTACTCAGCTTATCCTTCCTGTGCGGTCAGGAAAACGAGTTCCACTCTGTAACAAAGCAACAGTGATTGCCTATACAGAGTATGGCTCCTGGCATGAGAATGTGGAGTTTCTACCACTGGCTCAGGGACATCAATGGAGATGCTTCCCAACAATACCTCTTACAGGTTGGCTTTTGGCTTTGGGAATTTCTTCTTCCGCCTCTTCGTCCCCACTAAGGAGAAACAAAAACATAAAAAAAAAGTTCCACAACAGTAGTGTTACCGTTTTGTCGGGATTATAACGTGCACTTTCCCCCTGTATTTCAAGCAAATGTTGAAGGTGCAACTTAGAATTAAATAATTCGGTAGGTCTGCATTTGCATGATAATACTTGGATAACTTTATGAATACCGGGCCCAAAGTTTTTCGTGCGTCTAACTTTTTCAGAGCGCCTTATAATCTAGAGTATATGGTAATCGTCACATCCTTACAGTAACATGCCTCTTGAATGTGACACGTGTATGATTACTCTGTACTGAAGATACGTAGTGTATGTTGCGTTACAACTGCCAACAATCTGATCATTGCGAACGCAAGAGATGTCCTTGCACACTCATCGTACGCATAATGCAAAGTACGTTTTTGTGTACTGAATTCAATCACTAAGAAAAACACCACAAATACAAACATAGAGGAATTTAACTCATAGAAAATATTCGAATAATTTGTTTGACATTTAAGATATATGTTTCTATGACTTTTATTGACAAAGATGTTAATACTTTGATGCATTGAGATATTCGTAATATTCTGCACTCACCCAACCGCTCACCCCCTCCCTCACAATTTCCACTCCCTTTTTGTCTGTTCTCGGTCGGGGTGTCATTACAGGACTGTAGTATTTTACCCTCTGGTGAATCGGTTTATTTTTGTTCAGACGCTATGGAGCCATGAGCACACAGAGAATGTGTTACCAGATATCATTGGATAATTTATGCCTGGATTTTACGCTCTATTGTTGCTACTTTTATTCTTTCCAGGTTGTCCTTTCCTTACCGATGCACTCCAAAAGCAGAATTGGAGCAATTAAGGCCGAATTGACTCCACTTTGATCGTCTGGTCTGTGTATACATCTACTCTACGAGTGGTGCATAAATTGGATAGAATCTGTTTCCCTTGTTGTCCAAAGAGGGCTTGTTCCACTGCCTCAATGGCTAATTTGACTATTGATATTGCGGAAACTTCCTTTCAAATCATCATTTAAAACACTTTATCAAACAGGACTCCGTGACATTTTTTTTTGTAATTCTTCAAAACCAGTTTTGATCTTGATTTGAAACTTTCGTGACTGCAGGAATCCTACCTCAGCATTTTCTTGCTGTGGGTGTTCCACCTGACGAGGATTGCTTGTGTTGCGATTGAAACGTCGTGATTTGATTTATTTTATTTTATTTCTAACTACGTGACTCTACCGAAAGAACCATTTTTGCTTAAAGAATCATATTTCTCACGTGAGACCCAGGCAACACGCGCCACCGTGAGTTGTGATTCGAGTGGAGGACATACTTGTAGGCTTTTTCCAACTTTGTGAGGGTTTTTCTCAGCTCGGGTTTCAGGATGTAGTCAAAGGGTGCCTTGCCCCGGGCATTGGTGTGGCGGAGGTTTGCGCCCTCCTTCACCAGGAAGCAAGCAAGAGCTTCTCCAGCGTAGATGCTCCCGGCACCGAACAGGCCAGAGTCGCGCAGCTGAGGCGCACAGCACAAGTTACGCGGCGCACATCACATGGCATATGGCACACTTCACACAGCACGCGTCACATGGTGCCTGTCACGCGACACATGCTGCGCATAACACGTCACACGACACACAGTGCGCGTCATATGCCGCGCATAAGATGGCTTGCGTGTTGAGCCACGCTGCAAACACGAGTTGACCCGGTTAGCCCAATGAACAACGCATCATCTGCAGCGTGAACCCTCTGTCTGACTTGCGAGCGCACAGGGAAGTCATTAACCGACGCTAAAATTCCCCATGCCTCCACCATGAAATTATTAAATGTCACGATGCAGTGTTGCCAATCAATCACCTGTTCATATTTGTTATGCTTTTAATATATTATTAGTATTGTGTTTGTATATACTGTCTCATCTAGTAGAGCCTCATTTGGTCCACTAACTTATATTTAAGTAGATAGCTATAAAATGGCATGCTAATTTAATAGCTATTTACTTAAATAGTAAATAGTGACAATCTATGTGGACGGTTTTATGCATGTTTTGTGAATACATCATTTTGAATGATGAATCAATCAATGGTTCTGAATATAGACCCATGAATTGCTATTGTATCACTTGGAAAATGTGATTCACTTCACTCGTCATGATATATTGGCATCAAAAGGGACTCATGAGCCAAGAGTTGCAGACGACAACAGCTCAACAGTGAACATGGGTGGAGCAGTGGTGCAGTGGCCAGCGCATTCGGTCACGTGGAAAGGACACTCAAATGGTGCCTGATAAAAAGCTCTCAATTATTCAATTCCACCATCGATTTCCCACGATTTTATGGAAAATAATGCTTTTCATTATTGACATTGAAATTCCGTGTCTTTCATTAAATCTACGAAAGACAATCCTAATCTTGGTTGAAAATATTTTTTTAAGCATTCTCTATTATTGCTTTGACAAATAAAAGCCTCATGGCCCCGCTGCGCAGAGGGTGGAGGTGTGAGCTGGCAAGGGCGGGCAAAGATCGGATGGCAAGCGGGGAGCTTGAAGGATGGGGCGACTCTCTCCGAGAGAACTGAGGGGAACCCAACTAATATTGCGGGGGCTGTTAATGGAAAAAGTCATCCCACTATCTTTGCTAATTTGGTATTTTCAGGATAATTAATTAAGGTTGTAACTATAATTGTGGGTTTTCAGGGTTCCTGTGGCTATGAGACTCATGAATTCAAATCCCAGAAGGAATTTTAATATGTTTTGGTATGGGGGTGGATCGCGCAACTTTATACTGCTCTATTGATATTACTATAGCCAGATGCGTGAATCGGGCTTGGTCTGTTTTTTATGAATATATTTTCTTGAATATTTTTCATACTTATTTATCTGTTAATCCGGAGCCCCCTTGTGGCCAAGTGTGCTCCTATGCGTCGCATAATGCTGTCACATACCCCCCCCCAAAAAATTGTTGCACCCCTGAGTGGAGGAATTAATGAGTAAAGTTGGCAGAGAGTGGCCCGAGAAAGGAGAGACTCACGATCTGCACGATGGTGCTATCGTCCTGGAGGAGGTGGCAATCTTTGGAGAAGAGGTCGGCCTCCTTGAGCACGAGGTGCAGTGCCGTGTTGCCCCCCTCGTCCTCAACGTCCAGCTTGCAGGCCTCGCGCACGAGCAGGAACACAACGTCCACGTGGCCGCAGCCCGCCGCCAGCATGAGGGCCGTCTGGCCCCCGCACGTCCTCGCGTTCACAGCAGAGCGGCCCTGCGCAGGAGATGCCGTTAGGGTCATGATGTGCATCTTTAACTTGTGGCTATTGCTACAGATTTTAGATTCACTGGGGGAAAGACGATGGTAGTACAAACATATTATCGTGTTGATATAGGGTTATTCTACATTTAAAACATCTCTGTTTAATGCTGATCATATTTTGGTTTGGAGTTGGATTCCCTCTGTAAAAGAGGAGCCTGGCTGGGCAAAACTTATCTCACCATTCAATGAGGCCTGTGGTGATGGTTGTTGCTACTTTTTATAATCTTACAACGGCCATGCACAGGTCAACCAGGCAGTCAGCATCCTTTATTTCACCAGGAAATTAAATAAGCTCATTGAGACACGAAAGAGCACTCCGATTGGCACGGTTGGCTCCGTACAATGTAAAATAAATTCAACATACATACAGCACTGCTTAATTTTGCAGGGTGATCTGGATTAGATTAGGTAGTGCATGTTATAACTAATGTTAATTCTTGCTGCTTTCGTTTGTGCTACTTATTTATTGACCTCCCATACTTAAGAAAAATTACATTCCTGAACTAATGTCTCGTGATTTTTGGACTATTTTGATATGAAATACAGACAACTGGTGCCCAGGTGCGGTCGCAGAAATAAAGCACGCAGCCCATGCAGAGGAGTCACCTGCTTGATCAGGATGTGGACGACGTCAAGGCGACCGTTGTAGGCTGCCAGGTGTAGCGGAGCAAACCCATCACTCTTCTGCTCATCCACCAGCTTTGGAGATTTGGCCAGGATCCGCTGTACTGCCCTAGACGCAGCACAAATGCACGGCTATTTGCAGGACAATTTCCATTGCCGTGTAGAGATATTCCACCGTGGTTTGGCATTAGGAGAACTGTGCAGGTGCAGAGTGTCCATGGATGCATCATCCATTTTTAGGAAATAATAATTAAGACTCCGTGATTGTAATTCTGGCAACATATGTATTATATATGTGACGTTTTTATTTTTTACTGAAAAGCTTGAGTGATCTTAAACAGGACCTGACACAAATATTGAAACAATGATCCAAGGTGTTGGCGAACACCTGGAACTCTCTCACATCTCGGTACAGACAAAGATAAAAATCACCCGTATAGCCTAAACAGACTGTAGGAACAAGAGTTGTTCGAAAGCACCTATGAAGGCCGGGCACACGAAGGGGTGGGTGGCCAGTACCATGCCCGACCGCCTTTGTATCCTCAGTGCTAATCTTCACACACCACTAATTTGAGGCTTAGTTGCCTTAGGGGAGGTCCAGGACTGACCGTCAGCAAGAATCGAACCCGGCTCGCCGGGTTGATAGCGCAGTGCCTTAACCGCTGCGCTACTACTCCCCATAATGTCGATTCATATCACATCTCAATACGATGCATGTCACCAACATCATGGCAAACTCATGCAGGTTTATAGGATGAGACTCAAATGATTATTCATATTACCAAGTCCGTGTACGTGTAGTTAAATTAACCTTGGTCATACTGCTGTGTGATTATCATTCATTAATAATGCATTACACCTTGATGGACGTTCTGGACATTAAAATAAAATTTTAGTAAAAAAATCTGTTAAATTTGACGACATATCAAGCACAAGGATTTCATGAGGTAGCCGGTAGGTTCAGAGTTCAGAGATCAGTTCACTCAGCTGGGTTCAAATCCAGGCAGTAGCTTGCGATTAAAGCGAATTGTCAAATGTAGTGAGGTGATGGTCTCAGACACCAATGACTGTACAGACAAAAATTACTTCACAAAAAAAACCCATCAGATTAAATTTGGTTAAAATACAGTTCCAACTAATGGTTGTACTGACATGCAACGATCACTACTCTTGTTGGCAGAGTTGGGGGGGAGGGGATGCTGCCCCCTGCTGTGTGGAGCAGAAGTCACTTGATGGGAGCTCAGAGGTAGCTCTGTGATATCTGCTTCTGTGGACCATTCTCTAGCACAAAGGGTTGCAGTGCTCTGTGAGGCATTTAAATGGATTAACAGTCTCATAATGACACCCGTAGCTCAGCTAAAATTGCAGGAAAAGGCGAGAAAAGTCAGATGGATTTTATAGTTATGGTAAAGGGCAGTTTGGGAAAAATATCATTGAGATTACTTCCCTCATGAATAAGACACTGGCCTACATGGAAATGGTTAAACCCATTCTACTGATGATAAAAAAACATCTTCAATCCAGAAATGTTACATTACACTGTATATAGTGTAGTCTGCATATTACGAAGATTATCATATAAAGACATTGGCATATAATGCAAAAGAACCAATAATGTATGATAATATCACCGACACTTCAGAGATTGGGTGCCAATCATGATGCAGATGATTTAAATCATTAATTTGTTGCATAGTTTCCATGACATATGCTGTCCAACTCTTGTTTTGATCCTGGTAAACGTTAATACTCTAGCAATACAAGCAGTGATACTGGTCTGTGTGACATGGCCCAGCGGTAACGTGTTGGCCACTTATTGCACAGGTTCACAGTTGGAATGTGGCGGGCCGCCCTCGTTATTACCGCAAATGAATTAATTATAAAATACCACATACCATTGGTTTCATAGGGGATGTTAGCAATTTCCCATTCCACATGTCATCAGTTTTACACGTACATCATCGCAACAGAATCGTAAGCAAAAGGCCATGCGGGAGGGTGTGTGGCATAGTTTGGCGCCAGCTATCAAAGAGTGCTGTAGTGTCGCTACAATTCGCTGCAGTGAGTACTATGGCTTTATAAACAACGGCGCTACGCCTCTCTAAATAAAATTAATGCCGAGCCACTTGCGGTGAACAGGACCCCACCCTGCGACTGCCAGACGTCTTGGAATGGGAAAGTGTGAACATTGAGGCAGACAAAAGGTGTTTCTTACAGTTTGCTTCCCTTGAAAGCGGCGAGTTGCAGAGGTGTGAATCCACTTTCGTTCTGCCGCTCCAGGTCGAGTGTCTTCACAGAGGCGAGAGCCTCAATCACCTCCTCGTAGTTCTCAGCTATGGCATCGTGGATCGGGGAATTTTTGGTAGAATCCTGCCAGGAAAAAACACAATTATAGAAATCTTACATTTACAAGTTGACAATGTGCTACAACTACAGATAGTCCCCGAGTTACGATGGTCCGACTTACGATATTTTGATATTACGATGGCGATAGCGATACGACAAAATTGTAAAATATTTTAAATTTCGTGCGGCAGGCAAACGCAACAGCGTACGAGGTACGAATCTTGATGAGTACAGTACAATATGATACGTTACGATACGTTCAATGCATGGATGATACGTAGCTTTAGCGATTTCATTTTAGGGTTACCACGATACGATATGTTCAATGCATGTTAAACGTTTTCATAGCAGATAGGATTGTTTCCTGAAAAAACTTTCTATTAAATTGCAGTTCATATAGGTAGACTAAGAATTAACCTTTGTTTTTTAAATTTACATTTCACTGTGCAATACAGTATTGTATCAATAAATACATACAGTATATAGTTTATACAGTATGGTACTGTCAATTGCTCTGTTTTGCTAAATTATCACCATTCTTTAAGACTCCTGGGTAGGCTAGGCCATCTTCGACTTACGATATTTTTGACTTATGATGGGGTCGTCGTAACGCATCTCCATCGTAAGTAGAGGACTACCTGTACAGGGTTAAAATTAATTCATTATAACACTGAGTTTGGTGGTTCAGTTGTAATTTAGCTGTACAATGTCAAAAGCAAATGCCCACCTGCAAAATACTAACCAAAATGTATCAATATATAGAGCAACCGCTTGTACACATTCAATTCCTTAAAATTAACTGTGATTTTGTCTTTTCTGCCGGGTTATATGACTGGGACACTGCATAAATATTTCCCTCCTTTGTATCACTATATATTAATTTATGTTAGAATATGTTATTTGTTTGTCCTTGCACGCCTAGGCTGGAATTCCCTCCCATCGTTCCTCTGTGCAGGTTCTCATAACCTTGCCCAATTCGGGAAATGCATTAACTCGACATTATCCATCGCAACTTTGCAATCGCTGCCTGTCGCTGGCCGTTGGGCCGGCACTCAGCAACCTCGCCAGCACCCAGGCGAGCGAGCCGGCAAACGACGCTACCTGGGTGTTGACATCGCAGGCGTGCTCGCACAGGGTGCGCGCCACCTCCCCGTAGCCCTTGCGGGCCGCCAGGTGTAGCGCCGTGCGGCCTGCGTGGTTGCGGCTGTTCACCCGCGCTCTGTGCGACACCAGCAGCCCTGCCATGGCCGCTTCATTCCTAGTGAACCCACACACACACACACGCGTACGGCAGCCACGTCACCTTTCAATCGCCAACGTCAAGGCACCGAGAAGTCGGGCAAATTCATACGCCAACGTGACGCGATGTGTACGCATGTATGTTGAACTTCTTTCGCACCGTACATAGACAACCGTGAAATCACCTCTGCATTTCCCACTGCGATTGAAATGAATGCGTGCCTTTGTCACTCAAACGTTTTACTTGCAATATAGGGTAAAGCTGCAGCTTAGCTTATGGTATTGGTAACATTATTGATCCAAATGGTTCCTAAAACTTGTGCTTTCATGATACACGCACCTTATACAATGCAACGTTAAATTAAAGTTGGTAAGGCACAACCTTCAATATGTTCTCAGGCAGGCACACAAATCAGCATCAAGACAGATTATACCCATCTCAAATACCCAATATGCCTCCTTTGCCTCTCTTATGCTTTCTTCACTGCTCATTCTAAACATCATCATTGATTTTTGGGTTATTCCACATAATGATCCAGCCAAATATGTGTCTTTAAGACCCTGCACCTAACAAAGCCAAACAAATTAAACTGCCACATTTATAATAATTTAACACCCCAATTATCATCGTTTAAACTCACAGGTAAGGTGAAGACAGTGCTGTACATGACAATATGCAGCCAGATGTCATACAACTTGCAGTGTTCACGTTGCAACAACCATTGTAAATAGTTGATTCGTTCTTTTAAACAGCAAATGTATTTTTCCACGAGTTTTCTTTTTAACAGTTATGTAATTATGTAATTTACACGGTTGCTTTTTAAACGAAACGTTCTTTTTAACAAACATAGGTAAAATATGAACTATGAAGAATAACCGCCTGCAAGGTGTAAATTGCGAAGTTGGAAAGCGCAGAGTTGCGCTACCCGTGTGCCGCGTAGTGCAGGGCCGTGTTGCCCTTGTCGTCGCCAATCTCAGTAGAGGCCCCCGCTTTGAGCAGGGCCTGCGCCACGTCGATGTGTCCCTGGTGAGCGGCCACATGCAGGGCAGTGCGTCCCTCCTGTTGTGCGTTGATCTGCAAAGCAACACCACCACCACAGCTAGGCATGCAACGCAGCAACAGTCATTCACCATGCCACAAGCATGTGAACGCAGCGCAAGATATGGCACTCAACCGTGAGCCATGAACACACCACCAGTGATTATACAAGTACAAAGATTACTCTTTGGTTCTTTCGGTAAAGTCACGTAGAAAATAAAATAATAATAGAATACGACGTTTCGGTTGCAACACAAGCAACCACCATCAGGTAAGAATGATGAAACACAGAAACGGAAACAACACAGGCAGACACACATGCAGAGAGAGGCACACACAAAGACACACCGAGTGAGACACACACCAAGACAAACAGAAGGACAACGACTCTGTGCCGAGGCCTTAAATAGAGAGAGGGGGGGAGGGGCCGGGGCAGAGAGAGGACTGCGAAGGCGGACAAAACGAGAGGACCAGCAGACAAACGAGGGGAGCAGTGTGGAATTCCGGACCACAGTGGCCGGAAAATAGACAATGGTTTAGAGCAAGAATATCGAAAGTTTGAGAAAGCAAATTTAGTAAAATTACGAAGTGTAATGCAATGCAACACAGAGGGTCGGTTAACACATAGTTAACACATAGTCTGGTTGATTAACGTTCTTCCAAAGATTGCTAAATTACAAGTTAAAAGTGGAACAGACAAGCAAGGAGACATTTAGAGAAATAAATAGGAAGATTGACAACAAATTTAGTAAAAATTAGAGAGTGTAATGTAATGCAACACAGAGAGTCGGCTAACACACAGTTAACGCATAGCCTGGTTGATTAACGTTCTCCCAAAGATTGCTAAGTTAGACGTAAAGTGTGAGTTGTGAGTAAACCCTCCCCATAGAGGTGGTTCAAACTATTTTCTACGTGACTTTACCGAAAGAACCAAAGAGTAATACCTGCAGTCACACAAGCTTCTAATCTAGTTCAAGTACAAAGATCTCCCCAATAGCCGTAACAGACTGTTGGGGCAAGTGCTGTTATTGAGCACATTTGAAGCCCGGCACCGCACACGAGGAGATGGGTGGCCAGCACCACGCTTGGTCGCCTTTGTCTCACTAGTGGAGATGTTTACACATAGAACCCAGTAATTATTTGAGGCCGATTTGACCTAGGGGAGGCCCAGAACCGATTCAGATAATCGTCACTGGTGTTGGCTGAGTGGGAATCGAACTCGGGTAACCAGGTTCGGAGTGCAGTGCGCTAACTACCCATGAGCCATTAATACAACACAAGTGATTAAAGACCACCCACTGAACACACCACCAGTGATTAAAGACCACCCACTGAACATGCACCACCAGTCAGTAAACTTGCTCTTGGCCATTAAATACAGAAACAGTCATGAAAAATCAAGAGCCATGAATGCACTTCCAGCCAATAAACCCCCTGATAGATGAAGGCCTCCCCATGCCATTCCGGTCATGGGTGTCATTTGACCATACTTCACCATACTGGTCAGTGGGGGTTGGTGAAGTTATCTCTGATTAGCACAGTTGGCTACGTACGGTGTGAAAGAAGTTCAACATACATACGTACAAAGAACTCACTACACATTTAATAGTTTTATTTAGGACATTTTTCAATAACTTTTGTTTCATATATTATCTGAACAGGATTTTAATAATTGCATTAGGATGTTTTGTTTCTGGGGAGAGGACCACAGTCAGTCAACTAGAGGCCCCTAGTTATATTGTACTAACTTCAGCAACAACAACAGAAAAACAAGGATGCTCAATCGTTCTTCTGTTTTTGAAGATATGCCGATTGTAACATGTGAAACTTGTGCTGGGGGATAGAATTCCATGGCTTTATGGGAAAAATATCATTAGCACATATGTAGTGAGTCCAACTGAGTCACAGACGTTTTCTTAGGAGCAACACTATTTATTTACAGAATGGTACGTAACATAACACAATCTACACTCGGGTCTCGAATGCCCATCTAACCACGCTACGGCAGAACTAGACACGGTTCGCTATCCCGGTCCTGACCACAAACATGGCTAGAGGCTTCTTCTCCACGACGTGGATCTTCATAACATCAGCACACGAAGAACCCCGAGCTCTCCACGGGCTGGGGCTGGCTCCGCCCTTCGCCCCGCCCACCTTCCAGGTCTCTCGAGCTCCTTCTCGAAGGTTCCCGAGAGCTATTTTGGTCCACATGACCGCCCCACGGCCCTCGTCCACTGGTGCCCCCTTTCCAATATCATCCGGTCACGTGTCGGCAGGTCAACCAGCGTATCATGCCCCATCGTAACCTTGGCTGGCTGACACTCCCTCTCGCTCCCTCACCGGGAGCCCGCACCCCACACTGCTTGCGGTGCCTCCGCGCTGACCAGCGCTCACCCAAGCCCCGCTAGGGCTGGTACTACACCCCGTAACCCGGGCTGCCCATAATGAAAACACATTATCCGCCGTGGCTTCGTAAGCCCCGGCACCATACAGTGACAACCACAGTCACTACACATAGATGGGTATCCACAAACGTACAGAGTACATTTACAATATCAGCATGGAGTAGGCTGAACAACTTTAACGTGATAATTTGTTACCTGTCCAGGGAATAGCTGCACGAGCTTCTGCACATTTCCCACGTTTCCCTGGGCAGCTTCAGAGATGAGCTGTTCTGGCTTCAACTCCTTTGCCGCCACGCGGGGCTGACTCTGCCGGGCTGCACTCCTCGCTGCAGCATCCGCTTGCTCCTCTTTGTCATCGTCATCGTCATCATCATCGTCGTCGTCCCCTTCAATGATATGACTCAGTAGCAATTTCATCAGCAGCCCCGCCAGTGGATCTGTAAGAAACCCAAGTGTTGAATGAAAGCTATTTATTTTAACTTGGGAAAGATTAAGAACGCTGGATTCAACTATACAGTATCTTCAGAGGCTGTACAGACACATTGAACCTCATATATGAAGGGCAGTTCAACTGCTTGAGGAAATGTAAAAAAAAGTTATTTAAACCTAATTTTAAAACTACGATACAGGGTGTTTTAAAAATATGGACCAGATTTGAAATAGCTATATCTCTGCAACCACAAACCGGCCATGAATGAAAATCTTACCACTTTAAAGGGCGGGGCATATAGTTTCAAATGATTACCGCTAGATGCCTCAGCCCCTAGCCTCAGTCATTCGCAAGATACACTGCCTCAACGTTGGATAGGTCGCATGGGACCCCAAGATTTGGCGCTACACTCTTGGCCCCCAAGATCCCCAGACATCACACCCTGCGACTTGTTCTTGTGGGGATACGTCAAAGACCGTATTTTGGTGCCACCATTAGCGACTAATCTAGATGACCTCAAAAACAGGATCACGGCAGCGGTGACTTCAGTGGAAGAAGACACTTTGAGAGGCGTTTGAGACGAATTCAACTATCGTATCGATGTTGTCCGTACAACAGGTGGAGGGCACATAAAGGATTTATAAAATGGTTAGTAAAACTTGATAACTCATTAAAAGTTTGTAACTTTTCGTGTAATTGTAACATGTTGCCATCGTGAAATATACTTCTCTGAAATTGGCTCAATTTTTTTTAACCACCCTGTATTTTACACCGCAATGCTCATACTGACAATAACACCTTGTATCTGTGAATGCTATTATCAATGAGGAGGGCAGGAGGTTCTGTAGTCGATGTAATTATCCACTGCCCTAAGGGATGCACTATTAATTTGGATGATAAAAAATATAAGAATAGGCTTTACCCTTTCTGAGAATAAAACAGGAGTTGTGTTAAGATGTTCAATCACCAAATAGATACATTTTTCAAGGCATCAAGTCTGCATGAACCACACATAATTGTGGCAAAAGCTGCATACAAACATGCTCTGATTATATAATGCATTGTCCTTGAAACTGATTGACCTGACGATGGGTGGGTCTCGCCAGGTGGCCCTGTGCGCCCAATCAAGGATCAATTTATAGCCCGTCATTTCTCCAGAATTGATCCATTGAGTACCACTCTTTGCAAAGTCAACAGTGGTGGTCCTATGTAGAGAATTGCCCCTTACGAATTTCCAAAATTAGCCGAGGACTCACGATCAAAATGGTCACAACTCCTTGACTTGTAGTTGCTGAATGGGTTGCACAGTAAATCATTGCCAGATTCTTAAGTTTACGTACATTATGTCTCGTCTCAACAAGGTTTATGTTGTAAAAGCTTGTGCAATAATTGTCATTTTTATTTAAGTCTGTTCCCCAAACTAAAATTACTCTCTCTTTTAAAATGTATGCATGTAAATGTCTAACAGTTGAAAATGTATAACTAAATGCAAGGGTCATAATGATTAATTCCATCAATAATTCAAATGACGTTTTACGATTCAAGGACACAATATAATTTTATATTCGATTATTTTAAATTTGTGAGACATGGACTTTATAGCGGTGTCTATATATATAATCAGTAGCATACCTGTCAACCCCTTATCAGTGCCTATCTTATTACAGACCAATTCAGACCTTATTGGTCATTCCATGCCCCTATACATTTCAACGTTCATCCTACAAAGACCCACAATAAGGGAGAAACCCAAACTAACATACAAAAAAAATTCACTGAATTTCCCTATACAAGAATACGGATAAACCATATGGGTTGCCAGGTATGCGGGAGTGTTAATAAAAACTATAAAAACAAATTAACAACAAAAACAGATCCTAGAGTTGAAAATCAATGCTCCCACATGGTGAGTGTCAGAAGTGATTAGAATCAGGCCTAACAAATACTCTGTATGAAGATAAATGTTTGTGTATTTACATTTATCCCCATTGTCATTACTTGCAGCTGGCTTCAAGGTAAAGGGGGGGGGGGGGGCAGCGATGGTCCAGAGAAACGAAAATACTGAACGGTTCATTCGTGATAATAACGGGGGAATCGAGTTAATCACCCTCGACGAGTGAGGAGCAGCCTGGTCTGTTAAAAAAAAGTGCGCGTGTATGAGCAAGCTTAATAGAAAACCCGGAAAAATCTACCCGAAACTGAACTGTATGCACGTGCAGACAGTGTCGCCCCTCGGAGTGGCAATGGCTTCCAATTTCTCTCCCGCGCGCAGCTCTCCTCCTCCTCCTACCCGCGGCGCTGTCCTCGGATGTCTCGGCCAGATCAAGCGACTTCGGGTCGGCAGTGCTGACGCAGGCCGGGTTAAAATTCCAGATGTGGCCTCCCAGAGCCACGCGAAGGTCACCACTCGGAAGCACCTTTACCACCCGGCCCACCCGACCCAACGTCTGCCAAGAACACACAAGGGACGCCGCTTCAACCACTTGCATACAAAATCGGTGTGCGAATCCCATCCTAGTATGAGGCCACAACTACTCATCGAATATCATTCATGTACTTACACTATTTGTTGTTTGTTAAGGACGCTTCAAATTGCCGTGACTATGTAAGACTATAGAGCGGCGGTGGGCAACCTGCAGCCCGCGGGCTGCATGTGTTCCGTCGAGCCCTCGTGGTAGCCTGGTCTCAGTGTGTCCCTAGGGTGATGCGTGGGGTAATGGTTAGTGCATAAGCACGATGTCAAGCTTGTGGCCCACTGAAGTGGAGGAGGGCCGCTCATGTGGCCCACTAACTCGTTTGGCTTGCCCATTACTGCTATAGAGCATTCATTACTTTTATACAGTAATGTACAGTCCTTTACAGTCGACTGATGGATGAAGGCATCCCCACACCATGTCAGTCATGGTTGTTGCTGTAGATGGGAATTGAACTTAGGTTCACGTGCTCCACCGAGCCTATATGATTATCACAACAAAAAAAAAAAATCCCAAAACAATAATTTTATATATTTACATTGAAGGTTCAAATAATATAATAAAATGTGTTCCTTGCCGTATATATGAGAGGTGTTGTTATCACAGTATCGATACGTATTTTTATTTGGTTAGCCCTTGTGGTGGTAGTTTTACACCAAAATCCTTATCAGTCACCCTCCACCACCTGACAAGGTTGTCACATTTACAAAGATACTATTAATATGTGGCCAATTTGTGGATCAAACTCTTACCGAAACATGTTCTTCTCAATTGTGGCTTAAGGCTTGTAATGACTGAATTTAGCATGGATATATGTGGCGTTTCGCTCATGTTGTGAGCTTGGGAAATGTGGTGGCGAAATGTTAACTACCTTGCCTGGTATACAGAAGGTCGTAGGCTCGATCCCGACCCTGACGCCTGTATATTTGGAGTTTGCATGTTCTCCCCGTGGTCACGTGGATTTTTCTCCGGATCCTTCGGTTTTCCCCTCCACATTTGGAATCAACATGTGTTTAAAGTATTTGGCTGCTATACATTTCCATGTGATAAGGCACTTCGTTGAGCTATCATTTGTGGCCAAGTCGCTTCTGAAAAAGAGATGTATAGCTCAGTGGGCCTTACCTGGTGAAATAAAGTGTTTAATTTTACTGCATACTTTGATTCCCGTTAAATGTGAAGGCATTCCACGGCCTCTGGGAGGGTTATCAGGACAGCCATCCTATGAGCTTGTATTCACAGAATACAACGACTGAGTGCTCCGGGTGCACCAGATAGGAAGGGTTGGTTGGCAAAGTGACATCGCGAGGCAGGTGTGGGTGCTCCGTGCGGCTGGTGTCTCAAGTAATTTCTCACCTTGGTCATGGGATCTGCCCATCCCCCATGACCCAACTGCAGCCGCTCCACCTCCGCCTTATTATTGCCGATTCGAACTGTGTCACCCACAGAATACACCTGCAATGGACGTTTTTTAAAATAAGCACAGATTTTTAACTGGTATAATTTTACACCCCATCGCCACACTAAACCTTACGAAGTCATCATCGTGCAATGTCCCTTACATCAGCTCATGAGTGACACTGGCGTGAAACCAATGTCTGCCGTGGTTATTTCTCTCTAGCTGGTATCACTGCTTCAGTCACTCTCAATCCGTTTCAATCTAGATGCCTAACTCCTGCATCCATCCCCTTGGCTTTTATGTCTACCCTTACTCCTGTTCCCATTCACTTCCGCGCATGCAGCGTCGCTAATTGCAGGATCCTGTCTGGCCTCATTCCCGCGACGTGTCCGGACCACTGCATCTTCTCTCCTTGACCTCACTCCTGACCAGTCTTGACTTCACTCCTGACCATTGTCTTACATTGTCAATTTCAGTCTCTCTGCAATCTTGCTACTTCATTGTGATAATTTACCCGTTATAAAAAATATACACAACCATCAGCATCAATGCCACCATCCACGATTATCATCGTCATTTTTGGCATCATCAACGCACATTTTTACGAGGCTGAGAAAAGTGAATAACGGTGATAAATGATCGCTTTGTATTAGAATGCACTTGCTTTCATATAAAAACACGAAAAAAAATCTAATATATCTAAATAAACTTTAACACTAGTTGAGGCACCGTATTTAATTTGTGTATATTTATTTCGTAAATAGGTCTGATTATTTTCATCCACTAAACTTAAAATTTTCTATATTTTCAGTTATTCACATTTATAGAATTATCGTTTATTAATGCTATACAGGAAGGGCTAAAGATCAGAGATATTACAATCCAAAACGACTGTGTTGTAATTGCAAATGTGATATGCATTGTGCTGTCTGTCTTTACCTTGATGAGACACTTGGGGTTGTAAATATACTTTCCACCGTTGCTGTACACCACCAACACATCACCATTGTCAATCAAACCAGCCACTTTTCCAGGACGTGCTGCAATCTACACAATACACAGAATAACAAACAAGTTAAAATATGAGACAAGGATGACAATCTTTTAAAACGCATCGCTGAACTTATACAAATGTGACTTTGCAGCAAGTATGCTACAAGCCTGTTGCCTGCTTGTTGCACACATTGTTAATTTAATAGCAAAATAACGTTTGTAATTTGAAGAAATGCAGGAGCAGTGGTGTATCTAGTTTATAAAGAGACCTGGATCAGGACCGCCAGATGTTCCTGGGAGCTTGGAGCTAAAGGCCTGGAAGAGTCTGCCACATGGGGTCCCATTATTGAATACGTCGCCATGGTGGCAAGATATTAACTCCCTCGCCTGGTATGCAGGATATCGTGGGTTCGATCCCGACCCAGATGCCTGTATATTTTGAGTTTGCATGTTTCTCTCCCCATGGTCATGTGGATTTTTCTCCGGGTCCTCTGGTTTTTCCCCTCCACATTTAGATACATGCGCTTAAGAGTATTTGGCTGCTATGAATTTCCACACGATAAGCCACTTTGTTGAGCTATCATTTTTGGCCAGGTCGCTTCTGAAAAAGAGCTACGTAGCTGTGGGACTTACCTGGTCAAATAAAACATAGTTTAGTTTTTAGTTGAGTTCAGTAGAATCGTGACAACAAATCCAAGCCCGTTGTGGGACTCTCATCTGTGTGAGGCCTGGGAAAAAAATGTCGCTTTGTCCACCCACTCTTCCCCTCTGGACAGCCCTGACCGAGATGTCTTCCCATACTCTTACCAATGCCATTGCAACTGAGAATCCACCATGCTCCTGCTGCAGTACCATGAGGGTCTGTCCGTCCACTCCGCACCTCACGGTGTCGCCCAGACAGAAGCCCTGCTCAATGCTGTCCCCCTCACCTGAGCACGCACACATGCACGCACAGGCCACAGGATGCTCTGGTAAAAACGTGGCTGCTGATGACAGCAGTGAGCACAGCACTTAGAGGCCTCTAAAATAAGGGGTAACGGGGTTCAGTCTGTTACCATCGCCGGGCATTGTGAAAGCTGCCACATCAGTGTCTTAAGTTGAAAAAATCACGCAGAAGTCTCCGCATAATCTTGTATTTTTAGCAACACGAGATTGTGACCGAACAAGCGTATGCCGAGGACCCAAGCTCGCCAAGTCTATGCCACCAGACCCCAGGTGCCATCAGGTTTAGCACCAATCAACATAGATCAGGGGCAGTATATTGTACATTAAACTCAGAAATCCACCCGAATGTGGACTGGATTCACACAATGCACACCTCTACAGCGCAGGATAAAGCGTGGTATCTTTTAATATAGTACACACAAATAATCTGGCGATCTAAGTTCGATTCCCAGCCACGGCTAACAACAGTGTCACATGATATCTGAACTGGTCCTGGTCTCTCCTTCTACAAAACCCACACTGACAAGCGTGGTCAAGTAAGATAAACCCGCCCCCAAGACCACCTTCACAGCCCCCACGACCAACAAGCTGTGGAGAGGTCTTAATATAGCAGTGGACTGATGAATGACAACTGTAAGTTATTATTCTATTGGAAATTATTACACAAATGTTACCTACTTGCATGCAATATTCTTCAATACATAAGGTAGGCTGGGGTAAGAGGCCTGTGTGGGGTATAAAGCCTTTCTTGTCCTGGTGCTAACAGGACAAGAAAGGCTAACAGCAATTACGTCATCAGCCATGGTCAGGTTTGAGGTGCAGCTCAACAGACAAGCCACATGTGAACACCAGGAAAAAAAGGCCTTTTACCCGAGGAAGGCCTATTATATTATGTTACTATACATTTTCTTTTAGCCATGTGTTCTGATTCTATTTGTCACAGAACATGTGCTTGATCACTGGGTCAAGCACGGCAAACCCACGGTAGTGTAATGCCCAACTTTAATTACACTCTAATATTTTTTTATTTAAAGTAGCTTATGATAAATTAAGAAACACGTGGATAATCACTTGAAGGTTTGCATCATGATATTACGGAATATAAGATAAACCCTTCTGTGATTTCAATGGCATATGGTTTGGCAATAGATTAATACTTAAGTGATATGAAAAACCCACACAAAACCTAATGACACATAGCATAAGGGGATAAAAGATGCATTAGCTATTGAACATAAGTGTCTTCTAAAGCATGTTAACTCATGTAGTGAAATTGCACACGATACTTTGGCGTGAGCTGGTTTCAGCAGTTGTGGGACGAGTGCCGCGTCCGTACAGAGCAGCGTGCTGGCCCTGTCAATAAGAATGTCGGCAGCCATGACAGGACCACAATTACAGACGCGACAACTGCGGCAGGAGGCTCTACCTTACCAGGATCGGCTGATCGTAGGAAATGTGCAAATAATTGAAATCCTCTCACAAAGTGAAAAATGAAAACCCATCGTCTTCTGCAGACGAAAGGATGCCGTGGAGATGGTAAGTTCTCCAGGCCATGGTGGATGTCCGATTAGAGGAGGCACCTAGGCAAGACAAGTGGTCTGGATAGTAGTGGCGTCCACTGGAAGTTGGGCTTGCAAGCTGCAGGTCCATTTTTCCGGAAGCGCCCAGTCGGTACGAGTTGATCTCGCCTCTCCAGCGAACTTGGGCGGCGTTCCTCTGACTGGTGCTATCCCAACCTTTAATGGTCAACACCAGGCCCTTTCCGCCTTCTCCGCCTGGGACAGAGTAAGAGAGGGTTCAGCTGTCAATGAATCATGGGGTGACGGCAAAGCTCACAGGGACAACAAAGTTCAAGTGCATTCCCAGTTTAAATGCTGCTGCTGTGTTACGGGTGGGGCTACATTCACTGCTCTCACAGGATAAAATGGCAGAAAATAAATAAATAAGCATCAATCTGTATCTTAACATAAAAAGTACATCTTCTCTAATCCATTAATATGTGTATTGACTTTCTATATATTTTTTAAATAGCATTTGTTTAAGCACACTAGTTTCACTCTTATAGAAAGGATCGGACATGCAGACAAATACCGTTAGATTAACAGATACTATTGAAGAGTGACCTTAATATGGTCAATAACATCTGCTAAACCAGCAGATAATAATCTGCTGCGATTACTCGCAACTGATATTAGCCTTGCCCAGGAGTCATACGCAAGGTTTTTGGTGCAGTGAACTAACCACAACGCCACCACACCACATGTCTGAGCATAATGCTTGATACACTGTATCTTGTTATATATGTTACATGTGCCATGTGTTTCTGTATTATGGGAATAAATGTGTCAGTTACCATCCTGGTTGCCCCACTTCCAGTCAGCCCCTCGTATGACCACAGCCTCTGGGAAGATGCCCTTCAGAGGCACCTTCCTGGCCATGTGCCGCACTGGCACCTGCACACTGAGAACAACGGGAGAGCAAATGGATCAGCACAGCACAGCCCAGGCTCCCGCACTGTGGAGCTGCACTCGGCGGGGCGCTGACATAGACCAGTGGTAGCGCATTCGCCACGTTGTTGCAGAGGTCTATGGTCTGAATTTTCGCCAGACCACCCCGGTTATTACTGCCAGTGTATTGACCATAAATAGCTACGCGCCGCCTATTTCACAATGTATCCCGTAAGTCAATGAGTCGGCCACTTTGTGCCGGTGTCAGCGTCCAAGTTTTCCAAATTTGAAAAATTATCCGTAAATTACTGAATTGGGATTACCCATGGCAATCATCCACCCCCTACTAGCAGGCAATTCCGGATTTGTGCTTAAAGGAACTGCCAAATTAATTCTGCATAATACAATTTTTTTATTTTTTCCGAAAACGTGAAGGAAGATTTGTATTGCCGTCCGTGACAGATTCCAGTTAATAGAGCATTCCAAATGGCAAGGTGTTAGATAACAGAGCTTTTACCATATTGTAGTTACTGCAATGCCTTATATGTAAAGAGGACAAGCTTACCTCGGCGAGCCTGGTGAGGTGATGCGGTTGAAGGCGTGGCTCAAGCTGTGCTTGTCACCCATGTAGCACGACGTGCACAAGTCAAAGTCGGGGCACCCCCTGCACTTCCAGCGGATGCCCCAGATCCACTTTTCTCCACAGCCATCGCACATCACCCCGAGGTGCTGAGTGCCTAGTGTGGCAATGCATCCACATCTGTAGTTGCATCCTTCATGGACAGTGTGATTTACGTTTGGATCAAGCACCAGATGAAATTGCAATTACGTGGATGCACAATGATTAGGGGCTATTCATAGTCAACACACAAAGTAAGGATGATGCGATTCATTTGTTTGTGGGTACCCACCTGGAGTGGATACCCAAATCTTGGTAACCAGCTTGGTCCATTAGTAGGAAACTGTACGAGGTGACCATGTGGGTTCTGTCTACTACATCGGTACCCAACTACTGCCATGTTACATGTGTGAATTAGCAGAGCTTAGAAAGGGATGGTGAGGTGTGGTGGTATCAAATGGCACAGGCTAAGATGATTTCTCGATCTTTAGTTTAGGCATTCAGTGGAGGTTACACTGTTTTGGTGATTTCAGATGGGTTTTTCTTACTGACCATATACAAATAATGAATTTAATTTTAAAGAGCATCTGATTCAGTAAAAATGAATGCAGTTATCCAGCTTTTCATACATCAAGGTCGAAGTAAAATATATATGATGGATATTCCACATTCCTAAGGTCGGAACTGGTCTCTTTATTGCACAACCATGGATGACTTCCTACGATGTGATTCTCATTTTATCAGCCATGTAGGGAGGATAGGTCTGAGTTCACTCTCAAGCAGTATTGTTGTGTGGCTATCAAAGCATCACCTGAGCATACATTCATAATAATAAATATAATATTTCTTAGATAAATTTCAAACCGCTGTCAGTATATCTGGAAGCAATGGCTTTCAGCGAAAATACAACTGAATACAAACACACAAAACTATCTTGCAAGTTTTTGCTATGTGCGACAGGGCCTTAAGCTAACCTGTCTGTGCGTTGTCATACAGACGTAGGTCGTAGTGCCCGTTAACCCCAAGCCTGTACTTGTAGCGGCCACCGCAATCCCACTGCACAACGGCGCCACAGCTGCGCTCTGTGCCCCAGTTGCCTTCGGCCACCAGCGTCCCCAGGCCTCCCTCTCCTCCATCCTGCTGCTGCCAGCTCCAGCCCGGGCCCCGCACCACACGCACACCGGCCTGCATGGCGCTCCTCCTGCAGCAACACGCAACTGGCAATATGCAACCAGCAGGACACAATCAGCAACACGCAAACAACAACCAGTAACATGCGACCAGCAACACACGGCCAGCAATATTCCACCGGCAACACGCACCTAACGTAACCAGCGACAAACAACTATCAATACGCAACCAGCAACGTGTAACCAGCAATGTCACCAGCAACACACGGCAAGCAATACACGAGTAATATGCAATCGGCAACACGTGACCAGCATTATGCAACCAACTGTAATTAAAAGCTCACCCTGAAATTTAATATACTGTAGAGCAGGGGTGTCCAAACCTTTTGCAAAGAGGGCCACATTTGATAAAGTGAAGATGCCCGGAGGCCAATAGTTCTTTTTAACATTTTTTTTTACCACAAAAGTTACGTGAAAATACACACTGCTATAAAACAAATTTTCATTGTCACAATTACCTTTATTTTTCAAATGACAATGTAAGCAAATATAAGCCACTCAGGCAGACGTGAACAACTCTGAAAACACAATTCTGCCTTTCATTCAGTCAGATAACATTGAACAAACTGTATAAAATACCTTAAATTTCCATGAGTTAAATATCTTTGCCTCATGAACATTTTAAACAGGAGTTATACGTAATGCAAAGTGGTCTGTTATCATTAAACTTTAAAACAAGTGAATTTTGCCATTGTCTTTTAGAAGATCTTTCAGAAAGCAATAGTTTGTGTCACATCTACAGTTACATAGCATCAACAGTTATAACCAAATCTTAATCAAGAGTTTAATAAAAACAAGTGCCATAAGTCCAAGTGCATTAGTGTGCTTTAGGCTTTTCAATGTTAATAGTGACAGATGTTACAGTTCAAAACACTCAATTTCAGATTGATCAAGGAACAGATAACTTGCTGACACTAATGAGAAGGGTGATACTGAGATCTAAATTTTAGTAAAGAGACCAGGTCTGGCTTGAGGGCAGTGGTTGAGATGCGTAAAATGCCACGCAAGTGGGAGTCGCTCATTCTTGACCTCAATCGGTTCTTGTTTAAGTTCATGAC